>NW_015160851.1:609861-674936 GCF_001447785.1 Gekko japonicus | reverse complement strand
CCCCTGCTTGGTTCTGCTCTTGGAAGTTTTTCTGGTTGGGACAACAGTGTTCGGAGGAAGAGGCTTCAGAGACGGAACAGGCCGGCATGAGGAAATTTCAGTCCCCTTGCCCACCGTGCCCCTCCTTGATCCCAAAAGTGGACCTCCTCATCATCGCTTTATAAATGTTGGGGTGGGACAGTGTTTTTAAATAAATGCCTGCCTCAGTCACATACAGTTTGATCCCAAGTGTGCAAATTCAGATATTTGCATGTGGAACTCCCTGCCTGATACTCTTCCGTCTCAGAATGCTGTGAGGGATTGCTTGTTTGAAAGAGCCCCAATGCCAAAATTTTCCCTGTGCCTGAAAAACTTAGTATGTTGGACAGCCTTTAAGTGTCCAAAACTATTCTGTTTTCTTCATCTCATTTTGCATCTTTGTGCTGTGTGGTCCTCAGAAGGAAGTTTCGCCAACTTCAATGAAAATAGCAATTGTGTTTCGAATTAGAGCTTTGAAACTGTCAGAGGTTTTTAGCATGCTTGCACAGGACTTGAGTCTGTGAATGTGAGGAAATAGTGACATTAGTGTCTCACTAGCATGCCATATACAGAAGTGTTGTGACACATATACTGTGGTAAAGGTGGCCAAAAGTTTTTTCCTGTTTCATCAGGAATACGTCTCTGGATATTGATTTACTGGCTCAGGAAAGTATTAAAGGAAAGGCTTTTCACTTCTGCTGCTTCAGAAGAGTAGCTTTCCCAGCTGTGGTTTCTCATGAAAAGGCTGAGGCACATGTACAAGGTGCCTCAGTTTGATACTGAGCATGTGGGATTAGATTCTGGATCACTCCATGATCAGGTCTTCAGTGCTTGTATTGCCAGTATCCGTTAGCAGCATGAGATCATCTCCAAAATCAAATACAATAGATCGGAGTTTGTAAATCCACATGGAAAACTACTTTGCAAGTTCTTATTGTTGTTAAAAGTGGAATGTATTTAATCTGTAACCTGAGCAAATGTCAAGCTTTCCAGTCCTAAAATAAGTACTGCTATTTAATTAAGAGGTTGCTTTTTTCTTTTGGTGGGAAAGGACTTCAGGTAAGCTAGTGACTCATTTTTATGGAAGTATATTCCCAACCAACTTGCAGAATGCCCAGGTAGTCAATATTTGTTTTTCATGCCTCAGAGGGCTTTGCATTGCTTTTTCTATCTAATTGCCAGTTTTTGGTTAGCTTTTGGGATATTTCAGAGAGTGTAATTTCATGTCCATTGTTGTTTGCTGTGGCTCGCATTTCCAGCTGTTTGATTTCTTTGGTGCTACAACAGTTAGTAATTTGAATCAAGGTTTAATTCAAACCCTGCAGTTAAAGGCTTCCAGTAATTAGTTGCTTGTCTGTTTATAATCATGAACCTCACGAAACAGTGTTCTTTGCAATGCAATTATAGTAGAAAGACAAAACAAGATGGAGTTTAAAAGACTCTGTCCATTAGGTATACTTTATGCTTGATCGGTAATAGAAAAAGATGGTTAGAGGAATACTTTGGGATATTTCTGGTGCTTTAGTTGAGTAGACAAGTGTGGAGTTACCTTTTCATTTCCAACGACCAGAATGCTGTTGATTTTTTTTATCACAGAAGTATAATGATGCTCTTCTGTTCTGCCATCACAAGGTGGGGTTTGTGCAACTCAGTATAGCTCCATTTGTGACCCTTAAGGGATGACAGTTTTTTCTTGCTTTTTCAATTGTCCCATATAATCACTTGCTTTCAGAAGCATTTCAAGGCTCTGTAAAGCAGTTCCATGCTGGCAAATGGCCACCCCTTTTCTTTCTCAGCTGTATGAGTAGTAAAATCCTTACTTTGGACAAAAAATGTAACCCTCTTACCTGGTCTTTTGGTGCTGTTTGTGGTAACATTTTGAGTAGACCATATGTGAGAAAACCTGCCGTTTGAAGATAAAGTATTGTTCAGGGTTGCACTATAGAATTGTTGGTACTGTATAGAAATGCAAATGCACAGATAAATTTGGTCAAAAATTTTTGTGAGGGAGATTTTTTTTAAAAAAAGAATCCAGTGGGAAATTTGGAGAAACATCAAAAAACTCTGATGATATATAGTTTTTTGCTTTTGGAAAGACTAAAATGCTTTTTAAAGGTGAGCTTTTATTTACTTGAAATGTATAGCATGAAAGTCTAAGTACTTAGTTTTCAGTGGAAAAATTCTTGAAATGTATAGCATGAAAGTCTAAGTAGTTTTCAGTGGAAAAGTGGGAAGTTTTAGGAAGCATGGGGGAAAATAATTCCTATGAAGTATTTTTTCCATTTTGGTATGAGTGTTTGCTGTATAGGGCGCAGCAGTTTGCAGTTCTCACTTTAATATTGGGTATATTTCCATTTTGTTTATAGAATTTATATTTCAAAATGCATGCATTTCTGGTGTTTTTTTTTTAAAAAACAATCTAGAGGGGAAAATTGTCCCCCTCTGTGTCTGCAACATTTCTGGAAACTTTACATTTCTCTATACTGCTTACTAGCCATTCTCAGAGTTCAGCAATCTGAGGACCCTGTTCTGATTTTTAAAATTTCATATGCTCTCCTCCACTCTCCCTCACTGATGCTTGCCATATTCCAGGTGGTCTCCGCAACCTATAGCCCATGAACGTCTCCATCCTCTAGCGTCTCTAAAACAATACACTGAGGATCCCCTTAGCTACACTTTAGAGGCAGGTTCAAGAAAATTGTTTATGTTGTCAGTAAATGGACCTCTAAGGCTGCATCTCTGATGGCAGCTGCTTTTACAAGCCAGTACACAGAAGGCCGTGATCTAAGTTCAGACTCATCCCTTGACTGGAAGGGACTTTGGACTGGAGACTGCAAGAAACTTCCTTATTGGTTAATAACGTCTAGTTAGTGGCTGGCAGAATAGGAGTTGGAAGGGGCCCTGAAAAACTTTGAGCTGATCAGAGAGGTAGAAAAAGACAAGTGTCACATAAAACCAGGATTTCTGGTATTCAGCTGAAAGCTGCCATTGGCTGCTTTTGTCTATAAATGTAGAGTGGATTTTCTGTTAGTGAGGTAATATCATTTGCATTGGAAAAATAGTGTGTGAAAACTAGTTTATTTGAAACTGACAAGAGTTTGTTCTGGGTTAAATGTTGTTAGTCTTTAAGGTGCCACTGCACTCCTGTTTCACTTTGTGGTTCAGCTTTATGCCTGATGTAATTATGATGATGGCTTTAGGATTGTTATCTCCTTAGTGCCACATACCTGCTGGAGAGCCCTTACTGCCAACAAGTCTTGGAACCCAGTTTGAGACTGGTACAGTACAAAGTGGCAAATGGTGTATTTCCTTGCTGGGAAACTCCCTTAGACCACGGGTTCCCTGAAAAACACTACCACCACCATCATTCAGAACCTCCTGAGAACATCTAGACTGACCTGTTGAGAAGGCACTCTTCCAGCATAGTACTAGAGCAATAGCAAAGTGACAAGGTAGAAACCCTAGAAAATAACCAACCTGGTAGCACCTCTGCAGTCTAGCGCATGGGGAAGAGATTAAGAGACATATCCCAGAGAAATAAATTGTATTGGGCAAAGCCAGAAAAATGACTGTATAAGAGAAGTTTTTTTATAAAAGAGAGAAAAAAGGAAAAGGGTGGTTGGATTCTGAAGGTGGTGGGAAAAGTGCAAAAACAAAATACAGGGAAAAGTACATAGCAGCAACAGCCCAGAGATATTCAAACAAAAAGCAATTGCAGTAATTAAGCCAAACATATTACCTATGCTGTAGCAGGTTCCTCAGAGCATGTGCAGAGGGGTCCTTGTAGTAACAAGAGATTGAAGGTGTCATTAACTCCTAACTTCCTTTGACTCAATTTCCACTGAGGACTTAAAGCTGAAGACAAAATAAAATTCCAAATTAAAGTAAATGGACCCAAGCCAGCCTCCTTTCTAAGAATGATAAAATGATTTCTCCAATCCCATGCAAATCCCTATCTCTGAAGTCAGGGGCTACTGTTACCAATCAGAGCTGTATAAAATATAGCCCCACTTCCAGCAAGCATCTGGTAATTACTCTGAACTTACATACAAATAAGTTGTGTGGTCCAAATCAAATTGTCCTTTGTCCAAAAGACATTATGTCTGTCAGGATGGTCCAATGTGGAATGAAAATGGATGTCCAATGTGGATGTTCAAAGAAAGTATGGATGTGCATACCTAAAGTAGCTCTTTGGATTCTGGGATTTAGGGCCCAAATCCCATGTCTCAGAAATCTTAGAATAAGAGATAGAAAGTTACAAAAACAAAGCTGCAACAGTTTCTCAAGTACCTGGTCATTACCAACAGCTTTCTACACACTATACGTTCTGTCCCTATCCTGAAGACTGAGTGGCTAGGTACCAGCTATGAGCCAAGTTGAATACCAGGGATATGCAGATTGCAGCTCAATTCTGGAATTTCTTCTTAGGTTCTCCGTAATCCAATCTTAAAGTACTTCAGAAGATTGTGCAGAATTTTTCCTGTTTGGGATACAGCAAGTATCCTAATGTTGTTAAGTAAATCTGTTGGCACAGCCACATTTGGAATACTGTGTACTTTTCAGATTTTCCCATTTCAAAAATGTCATGGCAGAGGTAAGCAGAAAGAAGAAATAAAGTAGAATTGCTTCCTTAAAAGGAAAGGCTGATGCGTTTGAGGCTTTCTAGTTAGGGAGGAGGAAAAAGGAATTAACTAGTGATGGTTGATGTGATAGAGGTTTTTAAAACTGTGATGATGTGAGAGAGTGAATGAGAAAAATAGAACTTTCTTTGACTCTCTGTCCTATTACACTAGAATTTGAGACCATCCAGCACAGCCAAAGGTGGTCCTGCCTTCTTTCTCTTACATCTTGTTTAGGACTGCCTGCTAGCCTAGGCTTAATTAGGCTAGCCATGCTGATCCATGACTTGAGTCTAAAATGCTGCTGTGGGCTGCCCTTAATGACAACCAAGAACATGGAACATGGCAGACCATCATTTGACTTAGACCCAATACAACCAATTATGTTCTACCAATTTTGGAGTGGTTGTATTGGGTGTTTATCTATTTCCTGGCTCAACTTAAGCTTTTGTTCTAACCTTTCAAAGCCTTATATGGGCTGTCATCCACCTTTCTAAAGAAATCTTCTGGTTGTGTTCTTTGTGCCAACTCCTCCTTTCTCTTCCTCCCTACAGGAGGGCGAGAACCACAGGAACAATTTCCAGGGCTTTCTTAAAATAGGTATGGACTAGGTGGCCTTTGCAGGTCCAAGCCACAGCCTCCCTTTCTGTTCTTCATAGGCTATGTATAGTGGCTCTGTTTTAAAAGAGCTTTACATTTAATCAGTTGCTGCACTGTTTTGTTTTTCTTGTTTTTTGGTTGCTTTGATACTGTTGAGGTTTTAAAAACTAGTTGTACTTATTGTCATAAAATGCCTGGATTTACAGTGTGTGTGTGGGAAAAGATGTTATACAAGTGTATAAATAACAAATTCACTACTGCAAGATGTAGAGGGACGCCATGTTAGATGTTTTTAAAGGAGGATCATATGTATTCTGAATAGATCTATCAGCAGCTGTTAGCCATGACAGCAGGCCCGTAGCTACATTGAAGCATTCTGGGGCCCAGCCCCCCGACTTCCTACCAAGGCCCCACAACTTCCCCACCTGTCAGCAGCCCCACAGGCTCCATCCTGGGCTGGCGGCCAAATTGGGCAGTATCAATTTCGGCTGGCAGAAAGACTCCCGTGTGTCAATTTCGGCAGTAACAGCGGATTGGGGAGTCTTTCCGCCAGCCGAATATCAATTTCGACCCCATTATATCCTATGGGCCATTGAAATCAATGGTGAAAACATAGGGTATATTTTAGGGGGCTGGAGGGGAGGTGGTTTGAGGGAAAGGCTCCAAACCTGCAGGATAGCTGCTGGAGCCTCTCCCCAAGATACCTACCAAGTTTCAAGAACATTGGACCAGGGGGTCCAATTCTACGAGCCCCCAAACAGGTTTCCCCCATCCCCTCCATTGTTCTCTATGGTGGGAAAAAAGTAACGTTTTTTCCCTCCATAGAGAACAATGGAGGAGATGGGGGCAACCTGTTATTTAAAGGCCCCCTGACTTATTTAAAGGCCCCCTGAATTAAGAAATCCTGGCTATGGGCCTGCATAGCAGCTAAACAGAAACCACACTGTCTGAGTGAGAATACATCTTGAGTACCAGATGCTAGAGAAAACAGAAAAACCTCATCCCCTTCATTCATTACTTGTGAGTGTCTAGAGACAGGTGGCTGACCAGTGTTGGAAACGGAACTCTATATTAGATGGCCCTTTGGTCTGATTCCACTAGCTAGTCATGACAGAACTATTTTTAGAGTTTATATGTTTTATATAACACTGATATTCTTGTTTTCATATAAATTTTGTATTGTAAACCCCAGTGGGCAGATTTCAATAAAATAATCCCTAAATTACATATTAACATGGAATGTATACAACCTCAGGCTGCAAAACTGAGGACACTTTCCTTGGAAGAAGCACTACATACTAATATGGAGCTTAGTACTGAGTAGACCTTATTTGCACTGTAAGTATAGATCCTTATTGTTTTCAGTACCATCTAGAGAAAGATAGAGTAATTTGAAATAAGGCTAAGAAAGGGAAAACAAAGACTGCATAACAATTGACTGTGTTTTTAAGTTGAAGTGTTGCGTTTAGTCTGTGATCACTTTTCAGTGTCTTGATGGAAAATCCAAGTATCTTTAAAACAAAACCATGCAAAAGCAGTTACATGCACTTAAAATAGCATTGAGTTATAGGATTGCTTGTGTGTGCTTGGTAATACTTAGCAGGCTAATTTGAACAGTGCACTCCTATGAGTGCCTTGTTGAGAGTAAGCTCCATTGAATAGATGTGAAAAGGATTCTGAGTAGACCTGCCTGGGATTGCTCTTGAATTTGCCCCGAGTCTAAATCCTTACTCTCCTGTCATTCTTGTGGTAAGTGAGCTGAATTGAATTCTTACCAACAACTTTGCCCATTATCAGCTTTACAAAACTGAATTAATATGAAAGCTTGTTTACCTCATTTTTGTATGTGTTAGGTACATATGTATTTTTATTTAATTTATTTAGAACAATTATATTCTGTCTTCTGTCATGGCAGCTTAAAAATCCAAATATAAGACATAAAATGTATGCTATATAGAATAATTATCACCAGTACTCAAACATAATAAGAATAGCACTTGAAAAGTGGGGCAGCGTGAGTTTTGCCGCAACACTGGAGTCATGTGTTTCTCCGCAGATATTATGCGTTTGTCCATAGAAGAATTTTCGTAATACATATAAAGAGGGCAAGGGAGAAGGAAACGTTTCATGCTCCTTGTGCAGAGTGAGAATAGCACAAAGCCATGAATTGACTTTCTGGTACAAGGTATTGCATAATTGTGTAAGTATAGATTTGCATATAATTTGCAGCAGGTAAGGAGGATATTGCCTAATTCAAATGAAATATAAGGTCTGTGAATCACTACAGGTCAGATTTCAGTTGCAGTAAATTACAACGTAGACTGTCCCATGTAATGGAAAAGATATTGTGCAAGTGAGTCTAAAGAAATTGCAAAATTCTTTGTTTTTGAGAATGATGAAATAATTGTTTGAGCAGGGAACGCTATCAGTGAGGTGAGAATAGGTACTGGAATACAAATAAATGGCTGGAGTGAGCTGGTTGTCTTTTCAGTGGAAATCAAAAGCTAGGGTTTCCAAGGTTTATCCTAAACCTTTTCTAGTTGGGGCAAAATGTGTTTAATCTCTCTAATATATAGCTGCATTCAGATGTCACGGCAAGAGGAGAACAAAACAGCTTGTTACTGTGCTCATGAGGTTCTCTTCTTCCTCCTGATGTGTCTGTGATCTTCCCTCAGACCTTGGATTGCTTTCTGTCTCAATGCTCAGAAACCCACTTTGAGTATTGCACCTATGCGTGGCACTTGCATGGATACGTAGCTGTAACCCTGTATTTCACATTCTTGTGTTACCTTTCTGTTCCTTTACCCTCGTGTGTACAGTGAGTTTGGGTATTTGGAGGGCCTTGTCGGTTGTGACACCAAAACTGTGGATAACCTCCCCATGGAGATTCTTTTGATCTGCTTTTTTACTGTCTTCTGCCAGCAGGTGAAGACTTGCTTGGTGTTCCCATATTGACCTTCCTTCCTGTTTGTTTTAATTGCTACTTTATATTGTATATATTGTTTTAAAGTGCATTTTAATGCTTTTTAAATTGTTCACTGCCCTGAGGTGCCCTATATGGGTGGAAAGGAAGATAAAAATGGTTTCGATAAATCTCAGTGTGGGCATTCTAATGTTTGTTGCTGTATCTGTGATACTATCATAACTGCTTGGAGTTGCTAATGATACCCATCAAGAAACTATTTCACCATATTCATCAATTGTTCTAAAATTTAATTAGGAATATTGACATTTTGTCAGAGTTCCCTTACCATTTTTGTGATCAATTGTAGATCAGCATATACACAGACTTTAGTTCATATGTTTCAGGTTATTGAGAGTTTCATAAGCTTTTCACAGTGACTTAGGATCTTTAAGATGAGTGTTTTCCAAACACACCAGTACACTTTCTTTGGGCATTCACTGACTCTTTTGGTTTCCAGAAGGCTGGGACACTCTATTTAGTACCCAAACTCCTTCACTAAACACAGCAGTACTCTTCTTGAGTTTTATCTGACTCTTAAGGTTTCACAGAGCAGTTTCGAACTACATCAACCCAGGGATCTCTCCACTTTTCAGCGCTATCTCTCCATTTTGACTCTCTCACTAGAAGATCTATCCCCTTTTCTGGCTTGAACTGGGAGTCTTCTAACTACCCACTCCTCTTGCCAACTTTCCCAGTACTCCATCTGTGTTAAACTGCTCTCAGTCAGGGCTGAATTCAGACTGAATTCTTCTCAGCATCCAGTTCAGAAGTCTTTCTCTGCTTAGCTGATGCTAACCAATCAGATTCCTTGGAGCAGCCTGTCACTCAAGGCTCTCTGGCTCCGTGAAGCATTAACCTTTCATAATCCTTTATCTGTTTACACAGCACTTTTAAGTTTTTTAAAAGTGCAGTCCATCACAACTTGTCTCTTGTATTCTCTGAGAGCCATGCTCCTAAGAGCCAAACTCTGCACTGTCTCTATAGGTAAAAGGTAAAGGTTCCCTTGCTTGAAAGCCAGTCGAATCCGACTCTAGGGTTGCGGTGCTCATCTCCGTTTCAAAGCCGAAGAGCCAGCGCTGTCCGAAGACGTTTCTGTGGTCATGTGGCCGGCATGACTAAACACCAAAGCGCATGGAACGCTGTTACCTTCCCACCGAAGTGGTACCTATTTATCTACTTGCAATTTCTTGCTTTCGAACTGCTAGGTTGGCAGGAGCTGGAACTAGAGATGGGAGCTCACTCCATCATGTGGCATCCGGGTCTCGAACTGCTGAACTACTGACCTTCCATAGCCTGCAGTTCAGTGTCTTAACCACATTATTATTAGCATAAATAGAGCATCTGAATGGACAGGTATTTGAATGAATTTGACATCAACACCTAGTATTGCAGTGGCTGGCCTTGCTATTAACTTTATCTATGAGCACTCAATTCACCATTGCCCTTATGAGTGAATGCTGGGGATGATTGAGACTTCTACTGTACAGCAAAATACCTTGTATGACCGGGTCCTAAAGGAACTAAAGTCAGTATTTATATACATTCTTGGAAACAAATGATGTACAAAATGCAATGAATGAAGTTCATTAGCCATTTCTTTTATAATATTGAGGGACAAAATAGTAATATAAGGCTTTTCAAGTGAATGCCTACAGTAGGTACTAGCTGTGGTGCCTTTCAGTGTTGGAAAACTGTGCCATTATTTGGTGGTATAGACAGATAACATCAGAGGAAATGCTCGAGATGCTTTCTGACTGAGCTCAGTTTGAGAAAATGTGGAAAAATGTTTGGCTTTCTAACTTAGTTTGGAGGCTATCGTCTGGACTGAATATGTTAAGTAGTAAAGAAATACTCAATGAACGGATTTCGGAGAATAACAAAGTGATAAAATCATATTGGTGTGGAACATTTTGTTGCTTTAACAGATCTATTAAATGTGCAGTGGTTTTTATATTGGTCAGTGGTGTTATAAAGGATTCCAAAATACCAGGTTAAAAGTTAAATAGCAAAGTAAGAGTTAAATAGCAAAGTAATACTGTTAGTCCTACTATATGAATATCAAAGAGTATTCCTTGATTCAAGTAAGCCAACCTCTATGTGTGCATTTCAGGTATGCCACAAAGGCATGACTAAATTAATAACTTGTTCAGGGGCTTTAAAAAAGCGAAGCTGGGTAATAATCACAAACTAGTACCCTGATAAATTTGGATTGCTGCTCCTGTTGCACTGGCTGTAAGTGATGGCTCAAGTAAGTCAAGGTGTATGAATAAAGAGTTGGTAAACACACTTACCTGGACAAGTGCTCTACACAGCTGTCATACAAGTTTTTAAGTCTGCAGTCTGGCTCACACAAGTACTGTTGATGATAAAGCAGCAGTTATAGGACAATAGCACAGTCCCGTTGGTGATGTAGGTTCAGCTAGTACGTGGACCAAGATCCTTTAAATATTAAATAAGAGTAAGTGCTCTTCAGTGTCTTTTATATGGCTGCTGTCATGTTTATGCTGGCCTTGAATGAACTAGAGGAAATGCCAATATTCATAAGTCACTGAAGTAGTAAAACTGAGGAATAGCCTATTAAGGTATCTGATTCTAAGAAATGGTAAATATGTACATGTCCTTCAGTCAATCAGATATTCATTTTAGGTTCAATGTCCTTTTCACTAATGTTCAAAATGGCTAATGGAGGCCTGTACATGACTGCTTTACCTGTCTGTCTGTGAAGATTAAGAATCTCCTCTTGGCTACCAAGGCAAGGAACTTTTGCAAACTCCGGCAGTTCTTTTTTTGGTCAAAAGTGACAACTGTTAACATGTGTGGACAGGATGGTTACTAACAGTTTTTGTGGAATGCAGATGAATTCATAACGCTGGGCTAATTGCACTGTGCTTACTGTCAGATGTCTAGTTGTGGAAATAGTGGGTTTCTGATGATTGGGTCAATCTATGGTATCGTTTCACACATAACTTTTTAAAAAATGGGTCCCTCTTAAAGGTGTGTCAGATTACTTGTGTGGAAAACATTCCATGTGAGCTGGGAGCCACTGAGATCACTAGATTAAAACAATAAATTACTGTAATTTTTTAAAAATGTGTTATGTGGTTAACTGGTTCCTCTTATGTATTGTTTCTTTCAAAAGAAACATGATCAAAGATGTGTGATGTCTTAATAAAATCCTGCCTCTTTGGGGGCAGTTAAAAAAATGATGTGTGATGTCTTTTAAAAATATTGCATTTTTAAAGGTAAAGGTTCCCTTGCTTGAAAGCCAGTCGAATCCGACTCTAGGGTTGCGGTGCTCATCTCTGTTTCAAAGCCAAAGAGCCAGTGCTGTCCAAAGACATTTCCGTGGTCATGTGGCCGGCATGACTAAACACCAAGGTGCACGGAACGCTGCATTTTTACTTGGGGCCAAATAAGATGGTTGTCTCTTTCATTCTGGTTGCAGCTTTCTTGAGGACATTAGGCTGCTGCTGTTGAACAGAGAACAGGGTCAGAAGCGTCTTCGGTCTCATCTAGCAAGTCTTTTCTTACATTCTTATGTTCATTGTCCCACGCTACGGCTGAAATTGGTCGATGGGGCCATGTTCTTGAAGCCAGTGGAGTGAGTGTGTGAGTGTTCAAAGCTGACTAGGGGCTTGTCAAGCTCGGAAGTGGGAAGGCGCTCTCCCCATATTTCTGTGAAATGCCATGTCTAGCTGTAAGATTCAGCATGCTTAAGAGTGGAGATTTTCAGTCTGCAAATACTGTCTGTGTACCTAACCTCATCTGGTGAGGCACTTGTACGAATCAGAAATTAACATTTATGACAATATGAAGCGTCTTGAGTATTTCAGTAGAAAGCAAGGTCTGAGGTTGATGAGTGACATATTTAAATCCTCAAATTGAATTACTAATTGTTTAAAAAGATGATGCTTCCACTAATGCCACAAATTTTGTTAGTCGTAAGGTGCTCCTGGACTCTTGCTCTTTTCTGCTGCTAAAGACAGACTAACACGGCTACCCATCTTGATCTATGAGTAATAGTGTTTATGGAAATGGGATCTATCTAAGCATTGTGTATTAATACCAGTGATGTTTTAGGTGCTGTGCACAGCTTATGTGCCTTGCCCAGTTCAGTCTTAATGGCCAATTTAAACAACTCTTTGCACCATAGAACAACTTTTGAAAAGTCACCTCCTGGTATGGAATCCATTCAACTAAAAGAAGTTCACTAGTTACTTTGCTGCTGCCTAGTACTTCACAAGTTGGGATTTTCATAATGGCTGCTTAATTGTGCATGGTTTGTAGAGCAGGTTCCAGGCCAGAGTGTCACCTTGTGATACCCCTCCCACCTTCTGACTGGGATACAAGGAGGCAGACTCCATTCTGACTTGTATCTGACTAAAAGAGCACTAACTCTTTAAAGCTCATATCCTGACAATTTTGTTGTTCTCTAAGGTGCTGCTGGATTCGAATCTAGTTGTTCTACTGCAGGCCAACATGACTGCCCTCTGAAACTAGATTCATTTGTGGAAATTTGACACAACAGAAATTAAGACTAAAGAATAACTGGTGTCTAAATCTTGGAATGGCCACCAAATGAGAAGGGAGCACTCACTGGAGAAGTCCCTGATGCTGGGAAAGATTGAAGGTCAAAGAAGAAGGGGACGGCAAAGGATGAGATGGTTAGACAGTGTTATCGATGCAACAAACATGAAATTAAGCAAACTCCGGAGCACGATGGAAGACAGGAGGGCCTGGCGTGATGTGGTCCATGGGGTTGCGAAGAGTCGGACTTGACTGTGCGACTGAACAACAACAACAAATCTTGGAAACATTGTTGCCAGACCTTTATTTGTTCAAAAACATGATTTCTGTACTTAGTGCCCCCCCCCAATATTTATCCAGGTAATGGTGGGAGGAAAACTTGCTTACAGCTGCACAGCAAGTAATTCAGTATTTATTCTAATACTAGGAAAAAGGCCTGTTGTGGAAATAAATACAACGGCCTCTAGAAAGAGGCTCTGGGCGGGTGCCCCGGCCTTGGACACTCAGTGTCAATTTGCTGTGGCGACCTCAGCAGGGTATAATGACACTGAGTCCACCATTTTCTCCAGAGGAACTGATCTCTGCTACCTAAAGAACAGTTGTAATTTTGAGTGATCTCCAGCCCTCACCTGGTGATTGGCAACAATGGTTCCCCAGAAGGGAATGGTTGGTTTGGAGGGTGGAGTCTATGGCTTTGTACCTGTCCGAGGTCCCACGCCTCCTGAAACCTCACCCTCTCCAGGCTGCATCCCTCACATCTCCAGGAATTTCCTACCTGGAGTTGGCAACCCTATCTCTTTCCCAGCCAATCATCAACCTACCTTTATTTTCCCCTCACTCTTCAGCTTTCCACCCGCCACATACCTGCAGCCTCTCCCATGCTCTGAAGCCCTGACTGCTACGTCACATTGACTGTCATACGGGGCCACCTCAGCAGCATATAAGGATACAGAGCCCACCATTTCCTCCAGGGGAACTGATCTCTGCCATCTGGAAAGCAGTTGTAATTCTGAGTGATCTCCAGCCCTCACCTGGAGATTGGACACATTATACCTCAGAACAGCAAAACTGTTTAGAATGTTAGAGGCAAAAGCCAATCAAGTTGCATATGCAAACGATCTCTGTGTTCCGAGGCAGAGGCCAATGAGGCTGCATATGCAAATAACCTCTGTGTTCTGACTGGCTATGGGGGGGGAGAGGATTAGCAAAATGTTTAGAATGTTGGAGGCAGGACTCAGGCAAAGCAGCCAGTCGATAGGGAGACCCTCTGAATGACAGATGAGAGAGCAAACTGATTTTGGAGCGTGTGGAATATTCTAGAGAAGTGCCACCACCATTCGGCTTTTATTTATAAGGGAGATGTTCGTATGTATTGAGACAGAGGGGTGTTTTCCTATGGCAGTCCTTCAACTAAATGTTTGTATTTAGCAAGTATATAAAATTGCCTAAACAGGCCCTCTATATTGTTCTGTCTGTGTGTCTGGAAAGTGTGGGGAAGAAGGCTGCCTTAGTGCATGGTCTTCCAGTAGCAGTTCTGAATGTATGCTGTATGCACTATTGATTAAGCCTAGGGTGGAGGTAGACAATTATATTGACAGGATCATGTCGGGCTTATAAAACAACTGACCTGTGTGCACATGTGTTTGTGTATGAGAATGAAGATTGATATCAGCAAAGCATAGAAAGAAGAAAAACACAGAAAGAAGTTGAAAGGGTAGGGAAGTCATTTCTACCAATAATGTTTTTGTATCTAAATGTTGGGAAGTGGCATGTTTTAAATACAGCTGTGTTGGGCTGTATCATGTATGGTGGTTTAATCAGACTGGCTAAGGCAGCAATCTGTCCAAGTAAGCATGCTTAGAATGGTCTGTATAGGCTTTTTTGAGCGTAACTCAAACAAATGTTACAGAATCAAGGTGTTTTTCCCTGAGGGTGGAACTTCTTTTGCAAAATCTTTGGCCAGCACTCAAAAGTACATTATCTGGTGATTAGGAAATTAAATTCTTCTTGCAGCAACCACATGCAAAGAACTAGGAAAGCACACATTTTATGAGCCTTAAAAAACAAAGTCTCAGCTCCCTTCATACAGAAGAAGAGTTGGCTTTTATACCTCGCTTTTCTCTACTGTAAGGCATCTCGAAGTAGCTTATCATCACCTTCCCTTCTTCTTCCCACAGGTCACCTAGTGGGGAGAACTGTGACTGTGACCTCCCAAGTCACCTTGTGGAGACAACTGTGACTGGCCCCAGGTCACCCAGCAGGCTTCATGTGGAGGAGTGGGGAATCATATCTGGTTCTCCGGATTAGAGTCTGCTGCTCTTAACCACTATGCCACGCTGGCTTGTTTGTGGATATACTTGCACAACAGCATGTTATCCCTTGAAGCAAGGGTATCTTTCTCATTCATTGTGACACAGGAAGGTTTCTTTCCCTTGACTGTTGAGCCCTTATTTGTCTGTGCCCTTGCCCTGCTTTATCTGTATACCTAGTGTTGGTAATTATTTTAAACAATGGCTTGAAGTGTTCGGGAAAAAACTTAGTTAATGGGGGTGGGAGTTTTTGCCCATTCCCTAGTTATATGATAGCCACTATGATACTTCTCTGAATCTGCATTGCGGTTTATATGCTATAGAACCCATTGTGGTAGATAACAGAACTGCCAAATTACCAAGGCTTTGGGCATAGGTAGTTGTTTTCAAAGAGAGAATCCAGAGTCTCCACTTGCTTTAGTACTGATGACTAGGAGTAATAGCTGCTTAATTTATTTAATTGTTATTGTCGCCAATGAGCAATCACTTTTCAGCCTCCATTTACTGCTCTGTAGAGTTGCTGTGTTGGTTCAAAGGAAAAGGCAAATCAAAGCAATGTAATACCTTTTATTAGGTCCAAAATAGTGTGTTTCTAATAACATGAAGGGATCCGTGTTCGTGTTAAGCACTGGAGAGATATCATATAATCTATATATCTAATACCAAAGTCGCCCCCTGCATGCGGATTCTTATTTCCGCACATCGGGGGCACCTGGGGGGGGGAGGGAGATGTTTGTGCACACTTGGGGCAGTCCCCAGGTGTGCACAAAAATCTGTAAATCCGAAAAAAATATTGGGGGGATACTTATATCCCCCCAAAAGTGACAGAGCGTCCCCTGCGCATGTGCAGGGAATGCTCTACGAACTCCCTCGCTGCCGCAGCTTTGGAGCCAGGGGGGGGAAGAGAGCAGTGAGGCCGAAGTGGCCTCGCTTCAGAGACAAGGGGGGGAGATCGAGCCTGGGGTGTGGAGGAGACGGGGGAACCGGTGGGATGGGGGGGGAAACTTACCTCCTCCTGCTGCTTCCTCCTCTGCCTCATAAGTGTAGAGCTCCCCCCCCGCGAGTATCGCGGGTCCCGCCCCTTGTACATTCTAATAACAAAAGTGTGCCCCATCTGTGGATATCTAAATCTGTGGACTGGGGCCACACAGAAAGCAAAGAGATACTTCTGCAAACTTGGGAGACCCCTCAGGGTTGCAGAAAAATCAAGCTAAAAAAATGAGGGGTTTAATCCCCCCCAAATAAAAATGCTGTTACCTGCTCCTCCTCTGTGTGTATGGGGGAGGAAGCCTAGCTGGGTCTAGCAGCAGTGCCCGGGGGGAGGGGAGCCCTCAGTAGGCTTGCTCAGAGCTGTCGCGCCAGGTTCACTTGTGGTGATATTGGGGAGGGGGAACATCTCAGTTGGTCCTCCAGGAGCTGCATCAGGCTCACCACTAAGAGTAGTAATGGTGTTGGTGGTGGGATGAAAGAAGCTGCACTGGACCCTGCAGTGGCAGTAATGGGGGGAATCTGGGATCTGCAGTGGGTAAAGGCAGGGGTAGAAGGAGGCTAAGAGATCCTCCCTGGGAGTATTGCTGGCCTGTACTTGTTTACTACCGTGTGCTTAGATTTTTTAAATGGAGGTTGCCATTATTTCTTCCTTCATCCTAAGTAGCTGAGATGAGACTTGATACCAGCCCTGTCCAGCACCTCATAGTCTAAACTTGTACTGTGCAGCTGTCTTGCACCAGGTGCAGACAAGAGACCTTAACATCACGGCCTAAACCATCTCCTAGCACCCAGGTCCATCCTCTTTGTATGCGTTTACATCCAGCCTGATAGTATGTTCTGGAAGATATCGATAAACAAGTTACAGCTAAAAAAAGCTGTTCCTGGAAGTTCTCTTTCAAATTTTCATATGTGAAATTTTATGTTCAATTTAGTATCGTCTATATGTTTTACTGTTGGACTGCTGTAATAATTGAATAGCAACAGCTATTTTACAGTTTTCAAGCATCAAACTCCATAAATTTAAAACAGCATTCAGACCAGGCCTGTAGCTACAGCGGGGCATCTTGGGGCTAGGCCCCCTGACTTATTTGCAAGGCCCCCCGACTTCCCATCCAGCCTAGGCTGGAGTGACTGCAGGTGCAGGGAAGGAACTGGGTATTCCTTTAATTCAATTAGCCAGTGCCCCCTAAGAAATTTAAATACCCCCTGACTTAAACAATCCTGGCTATGGGCCTGATTCAGACTGCCAGGAAGTCTACCACACTCAGATACTGAATTGAGATTTTTAAATTTATCTGAATTTTAGAATTTGGAATTGTCATATTTTCCCCAAAATGTTAATTGGAGGCATGTTAGTATTTCTAAAATATAATGTAAGAAGTGGAGAATCAACAATGACTTGAAGGAGGCATTTCATTTCCCCCTTAGTCCCCACTATTTCCTTTTCCCCTGTAGCCCCTCCTGTTTTCCTGCTTTCTTTTCTCCTTCCCAACGTACTTTCATCCATCCCTGTGTCTTCAGCTTTCCCTCCTTCTCTACCTCTGACAGCTTCTCCCTGGGAAAAGTCTGGCCAGGCTGGATGGTGGCCAGCACTGGCCCATGGTGGGCCGAATTGCCTGGTGGCGCCCCCCCCCCGCCTGATCAGGTCATGTAGTGAGTTTCTACTAGTGGCCAATCATCCTGTCTTTGGTGAGTCCTCCTCCGTCAGTGGACATGACAGAGAACTGAAAGAGAGACCTTTTCAAAAACCAAGGCTTGGAAGGCTTGGTGCACCATGAATAGCCACTTTCATTGGGCATTCTTTTCTTGAAGCTACACACTTGTTGCTATTGTTTGGAGGAGTTTTAATCCCCCAATATTTAATTTTTTTTTAGATTTCAAATTTTTCCACAACTCTGGGACTTCTTTTGGGTTTGTAGAGACATCCTCCTCCACTGTGCCCCTAACTCCATATCCTATATAGTAATGTTTAGAAATAGATACATTGTTTTTTGGCAGTTTTCATTTTTTGGCAGTTTTCATCAAGTCAGTATGGTTTCTTACTTCACCATTGTTCGTAATAACTAGGTTGACAGACATCTGAAATAATGGAGATGTCATGCATTCTCTTGTGAAGCAGGGGCAGACATATCTTGTTTTGGATGCTTGAGAAATATGTTGTCTCTGGACAATGCTAAAATATTCTGCTGGCACAAATCTGATTAATCTTACTGAAACCTGAACTGGCAGAGTAGTTACTGATTAAGCTCAAATGTCTTATAAATATGAGCTACAGTGATAAGTGCGCTAAACTAAATAATACAGTACTGCAAAAATCAGAAAATATATTTTCTGATTTTTGCAGTACTGTATTATTTAGTTTAAGCGCACTTATCACAGTAACAATCCCTATGTACTGTAATATCCATATACTGTGTACCATACTCTGTTTGCTTAACTCCATTATAAATATGAGCAGCAGAGAGAGAACATTAGTGGGATACTATTGGTACTATCCTTATACTAATAGCGAAAGGCGCCCCCTGCGTGCGAATATCTAAATCTGCACATCGGGGGCACCTGGGGGGCGGGGAGATTTTCGTGCACATTTGGGGCAATCCCCAGGTGTGCACAAAAATCTGAAAAGTGTAAAAAAAATATGGGGGATATTTAAATCCCCCCAAAAGTAACAGAGCGTCCCCTGGGCATGCACAGGGAACGTTCTCCGAACTGCCTTGCCGCCACTGCCGCCGCCGCCGCCACAGGGGGATGGGAGGGCAGCAGAAGGCTTGGCTGGCGGGTGGCCGGCCGGCCCTGGCGGCGGCTACAAGCCACGGGCCTCGCTTCAGACCGCCACGGGCAGGCCAGGCTCCGAGGTAGCAGTTGGCGCCTTTATGCTCTGTGCGTCTGGAGCCAAAGGGTGGCCAGCTAAGTCCCCCCTTGCTCTTTCCCCGCAGACTCCTCTGGGTCCCCCTGCCCCCCGGGGAAGGGGGGGAAGAGGAGATGGGGTGGGGTGGAGGAGACCGAGGGGGGGAAAGAGGAGATCGGTGAGGCCTAGCGTCTGACAGCCGCTCAGGCCTTGCCGTCCGAGCTGGGGTGGGGTGGGGTGGAGGAGACCGAGGGAGGCGGGGGAAGAGGAGATCGGCGAGGCTTACCTGCTGCTGCTGCTGATTCCTCCTCCTCCTCCTGCTCTGCGTGGAGCTCTTCTCCCCCCCCCGCGAGCATCGCGGGTCCCCTTATTTGTTACTCCTATTACAAAGGTATCTAGCCGCGCAGTCCCAAGCAGTTACAGCCTAAGTCAATGAGCTTAGAAGGGTGTAACTTTTTGGATTGCATGGCTGGTGCATGAAAATAGCTCATTGGAGGAATGCAGCTCTTTGTGCAACTCATTGTGTCATGCCCATTTTGTGTTGGGGGAGAGAGATGCACAAAAGTATGCGCCCCATTCTAGCTGCTGTTTTCTTCCTCATACCCCACAGTGTTTTCCCGCTCCATAACGATGAAGGGGGAATGGGTCAGAAATGAGGCACAGACTTGTATCCCAAGGCAGCTCCCTGCAGCTTTGCAAATCTCTTTATTGTTGGTCAGCAGAGCACTTGGATAAGATGGGAATACTGTCAGTATCAGTAATAACCGGAGTACAAGATTGGGCATTATCTTCTTGTTTCCTTAGGTCCCAGAAAGGTTATCTCCTTCTCTTGACTGTTTATTGTGTATAAAAGGGTGCCTATTGTTTGTTTTTGGGAGCTATTATCATTGGCATGCTACCGGAGTAACGTATGGCGGGGATCCAAATAACTGCATATTAAGGTGAAACTACACCATTAAGTGTAATTCTGGGATCATTTTATTAATTTAAAGAAAATTATAAAGAGTGACTGCTGGGATTTGCAGTCCTAATGATGCTGAGATGGAGCATTGGCCCATCTAGGTCAGTTTTATCTACTATGACTGGCAGTGGTGCTCCAGGGTCTTGGATAGATCAAGGTTCTTCCCACCACCTGCTGCCTGAGATGTCCTCCACCACTGAGACATAGGGAACGGGCTTGGAGTAGCAGAGTACTGTGCCTACTTAACTATTTTCCCTTGCCCTGTTCTATGAAAATTGCTAACACAGTGTGATTTGTCCGCATATTGGTTCTACCCTTAAAATCAGAGCCTCAGTGGCTACTCCATATGAAACTTATTAAAAGGTGGCTAAAGGCCTACTGTCAAGCAAGAAATTGGAATTAGCCCAGTTGAATTTGTGGTTTGGAATAGCTGACCACTATTCCCATAAAACTGGTTTTGAAATCCCTCCCAGTTTGAAAAGCAGTAAGCTTTGGCGTGGTTCTTTGGCTTGTGTTTAGAACAGATAGAATCATAACTTATTAGATGATTCTAGTTACGTGAGGTCTACATCTGAACTGGCACATGGAGCAGTTTTGCTTCTGTTCAAAAAGATAATGCAAATCAAATAAATGGTTGTGTGAGCAGAGACTAGGAGTTGCTCAGCAGATATGTCCCAATGTGGGCATTTTTATATACTATATATAGTCATCTTCAGAAAGAAAGTCATCTTGGCTTTGTTCCATCTGGAGCTCCTGATAAAGCACCATCTTTACTGGATATATTGTGACTTTCAAGTTGAACTCAGTCTGCCATTCCTACTTGAAACATTTCCCTAGATAGTGCTGGAAGAAGTGTGAAGTAAGTGGCTTTTATCAGTTAATTCAGGCTTTGTGGTAGGACTTTCAGGGAATTTCAGTTGGCAGAAGCAGCAGAATTTTGGTACTGCATGATGTGGGAAGTCAGGTTTCTAAGCAGGGTGGATTTGATGTAAATCACGATTTAAATCACTAGTCAGACTAGATTTAAATCATGGTTTTCTACATTATTATTTATTATTTATTTCATTTATACCCCATCCTCCCCCTCAAAGCAGGCTCAGGGCAGCTTACATAAAAGTTTTAAAACAGATAAAACGTAGCAAAAATAAATATAAATACAAATACAACATAAAGATCTTCGTGGTCTCTGTACTTCACACCTCTGGGATATAGTGTGCCTGCACCGACCTCGATCGGTTCCTCTTGAAAGCGAAAGGAATTTTTGTGCCCACTCCCCAGTCATGTGCCGGCCCCACTGCGCATGACCAAGGGAGGGGCATGACAATCCCGCCAGTTCTGTTCTAACCACTGCGCTGGTAGGATCTTCTCCGCTTTGGTCGGTAAAAAATTTGGGCTTTTAGGCCTATTCCTCATTTTCTTCGAAGTTTCTTCGTTTTCTTCTTGTTTATTTTTGTTAAGTGAAAGGACTTTGTTTCTATGGATTTATTTCCTTTTGGACTGTCGTGTGCAATGCTCCCTCTAAGCTATGGAGTCTTGTGAGCAAAAATTCTACTTTGTGAGCTACTGGCATGAAAGTTGTGAGCGAGGGATTTGGCTGCTGCATCAAGTAGTCTGCTCTGGAGCCTTGGGGAATCGCACTGAGTGAACTCTAGTGCTCATTGCGCGAAGTTTTTAAAGCAGACAAGGAAGAACAGAGCTGCTAGACTTTGCGTTACGCTTTTGGAGTTAGCGCTTTCACCGATGTCATCACAGGACACTTCAGGGCATGCGTCAATGTCGACTGCCACTTTGGCATCGACAGCTGCGCTGTCCCCCGATATCGGCTCACATAGATGTCTACCGCCTGTTTCTATGGATTTATTTCCTTTTGGACTGTCGTGTGCAATGCTCCCTCTAAGCTATGGAGTCTTGTGAGCAAAAATTCTACTTTGTGAGCTACTGGCATGAAAGTTGTGAGCGAGGGATTTGGCTGCTGCATCAAGTAGTCTGCTCTGGAGCCTTGGGGAATCGCACTGAGTGAACTCTAGTGCTCATTGCCTTGACTTTTCGAGCCGAGAGCAGCCACAAGGTGTACCTCAGTCGCCTTTGCTGCGTCCTATCCAGCTCACTGACTCTGAGCATGATATGGACTTGACTGGTAGGATCTTCTCCGCTTTGGTCGGTAAAAAATTTGGGCTTTTAGGCCTATTCCTCATTTTCTTCGAAGTTTCTTCGTTTTCTTCTTGTTTATTTTTGTTAAGTGAAAGGACTTTGTTTCTATGGATTTATTTCCTTTTGGACTGTCGTGTGCAATGCTCCCTCTAAGCTATGGAGTCTTGTGAGCAAAAATTCTACTTTGTGAGCTACTGGCATGAAAGTTGTGAGCGAGGGATTTGGCTGCTGCATCAAGTAGTCTGCTCTGGAGCCTTGGGGAATCGCACTGAGTGAACTCTAGTGCTCATTGCCTTGACTTTTCGAGCCGAGAGCAGCCACAAGGTGTACCTCAGTCGCCTTTGCTGCGTCCTATCCAGCTCACTGACTCTGAGCATGATATGGACTTGACACAGATCTCCTGGTCTTCCAGTGTCGAAGGTCTGCACTCAGACTGAGGAGCTGATGCATTGGTCCATCCTTCGCAGTTCCAACCTGATGATCAAGACCAACCATCGGGACTTCTGCTCTACGGAACAGCAATGGCGGATGCTCTCCCCACGAGGGAAAGGGCGAATCGCACACCAGCGGCCTGGAGGGCTGCCACCCCAAGTGACACCCCTGCAGAGCCTTTGCGATAGGCTCCAGGCCAGGGGGCTTTTGAGGGGTAGCCTCTTCGAAGGTGCAATGCCGGAGAATTGAGGCTCCCCTCCGCCCCGATGGTCCAGTCGCTGAGTGGCCTTCGGGCATAAGCTGGACTGACCGGGACAAGCGCCGGAGATCGAGCGGATTGGCGTAAAACCGAGTGTGGTCAGAGAAACTGACCGACAATGAACATGAGTTCTGAATAAAACGGAGTAGTTTTAAAAGCTATTCCCCCCCTTTCATTCCATTTGAAATTAGACAAAAGAGGAAAAATTACAAGGACTTAATTTCTTTCCTTCAAACTAATGGGATATCATATAGATGGGCGGTTCTGGACGGTGTCATCTTTAAGATCAACGATAGAAGAGAGAAGATAGACTCCACCTTTAAAGCCAAAGAATTTTTGAGACGTCAGCTGGGCAAAGAGGAAGAAACGAAGTCTAGTGACTCTGCTACCTCTGGAACAGAAGAGGACTCTGCAGCAGAAAAGGGTGCAGGACCCGCCAGAGTGGTATACGATTTACCTAAAAGTTCTTAAAATTTCTAAGGTTTTTCTCTGGACTGAATAATGAGCCCTGCTGCGATCCGCTTGGGTTGGGTGGGTTTCTAACATCTTATTGTTGGCTTGTTTCCCGTTTTGCTGCTTTTTGTACTATAGGGTAGGGTTCTTTCTCCCAAGAGTCCCCCCCTTTCTCTATGGGGCTTTGCCGTCTCACTGTCAGTTCCTCCACCCTCTTTACTTTTGTCTTTCTTTTGAAACTTGTAAACTCAGTACTTTTTTTTCCACTGGGTGTCATCGCGTAGGGAGAGTCCTTTTGCTTAAGTCCTTGTGCGCTCTGGTCCGGTAACGTCTCTGGTCACCATTGCTGGTCTTCGGGCAGCGGGACCTTAAGGAGCAAAAAAGAGCCTCAATCCTTCAGCCACAGCTTCAGGAGCGGCTCCTCCAGTGCTCCAGGCTAGAAGCTCCCTTCAAGAGCTTTGTGGGGGGGGGGGTTCAGAAAACTTCCGAACCCCCTCCTTCCGCCTCGATCCGAATCACACTCATCGGAGCTCGATGGAGTGTGTTTGTTTGCGAGTCGCCAAAAACCGGAAGTCCCAAAAAATGTGCTACTTGCCAAACAGGCACTTCCGGGCCCCCTACGAGCGCATTCCACCTGGGCAGTAGCCACGTCCACAGCCTTCCTGAGAAGTTTGTCGCTCACTGACATCTGTCAAGCAGCAACCTGGGCTACCCCCCACACGTTCGTGAACCATTACGCCCTGGATGTGCTTCTTCATCAACATTCCGTGGTGGGACAGGCAGTGTTGCAGGTGGCGCAAGTCTAGGACCTTCAGCTCCCTCCTCCAGGTAGGCCTGTTTTCGCTTGCTAATCTCCCAGAGGTGTGATGCACAGAGACCATGAAGAAGATAAACAGGTTGCTTACCTGTGGCTGATGATCTTCGAGTGGTCATCTGTGCACTCACACCACCTGTCCTCCTTCCCCTCTGCTTTCGGTCCTCTCCTTTTTATTACTCTGAGACTGATGGCAGTGGTCAGAAGGAACTGGTGGGATTGTCATGCCCCTCCCTTGGTCATGCGCAGTGGGGCTGGTGTGTGACTGGGGAACGGGTGCGAAAGTCCCTTTCGCTTTCAAGAGGAACCGATCGAGGTTGGTGCAGATGACCACTTGAAGATCATCAGTTACAGGTAGTTTGCTAGTATGCCAGATGTGTAATACTGGCGCGGCAATAGTAGCAAACCATGTGCAGTCAGCATTTGATGTCAGTTCATATTGGCGGTGCACAGGCTGTTAGTGATGGTATTAGGGCACAAGGCCTTAAATTCATTAGGTGCGGCTCCTTAGTTGAATGCCTGGTGGAAGAGCTCCATCTTTCAGGCCCTGCGGAACTGTAAAAGGTCCCACAGGGCCCTGGTGTCCTCTGGGAGCTCATTCCACCAGCACTGAGCTGCCACTGAAAAGGTTCTGGCCCTAATCGAGGCCAGCCTGGCATCCTTGGGACCTGGGTGGGCCAGACGGTTTTGAGACCCTGAATGCAGTGCTCTCTGGAGGACATGTGTGAAAAGCTGGTCCCTCAGGTATGTAGGCCCCAGACCACAAAGGGCTTTAAAGCACCTTGAAGCAAATTCGGTATGCTATAGGCAGCACTTTCAGTGTTGGCTGGATGTGCTCCCGCATAGGGAGACTTAACAACACCCTGGCTGCAGCATTCTGCACCAGCTGAAACTTCCGAATTTGGGACAAGGGCAGCCCCATGTAGAGAGCATTACAGTACTCTAATCTCGAGGAGACCATCACATGGATCACTGTCACCAAGTCATTGTGTTTGAGGAAGGGAACCATCTGCCTAATCAGCCAATGATGATAAAAGGCCAACTCAGCAGCGGCTGCTACCTGGGCCTCCATCGATAAGGAGGCATCCAAGAGCACTCCCAAACTCCAGGGCTGGCAGTAATGGTGCCTCATCGAAGGTTGGGAGTGGGATCCCTAACCCCGGGCCACTGTGACTCAGGCACAGGACCTCTGTCGGATTCAATTTCAGCCCGCTCAGTCTAAGCCAACCAGCCACGGCTTGCAGCGCCAGGTTCCTTTAGGACCCTGATAGTTGTTGCTCCCAGCTGCAGGGGGTTGACTGCTGTCGCTCTGAGAATATCATCTCTCACCTGCCTTCCTCAAAACCATAGTTTGCCCAAAAACTAGAGTGGCACCTCATGACATTGGCAATGCAATGACGTCACTTCTGGGTGACGTCATTGTGACAGGGATGTCATATGGCAGTGTCCCTGTTTGGTGGTGGGGATTGAAGCCCTGACAATCAGGAGAACCCCCAGCCAGACCGGGGGATTGGCAACCCTAGAAGTGGGTTTCAGGATGCTCAGCATATGTTCAACATTTCTCTTAAGTCCAGTGTTGAGGATTTTGGCCATGACAGTGCCATCTATTTTCTCTCGATTTTGTTCACAAACTCTCATCAGAATAGGCTGGTTCTTGATATACTGCTCAAAACAGTCCACTACAGAGTTCCATCGAACATTTTGTGGGAGCGTTAACTTGTTTCCACCCATTCTTTTCAGAGCTGCCGCAGCAAAATGACTGTTATGGAAGTATTTATCAATCTCAACAACATTAGTCTTTATTTCTGGAACACTGAAGTCTTTGGCTAGGAGGTGCAGCAAATGAGCACTGCAACCATATGGTATTAGCTTTGTATTCCCTTCCTGCTCATAAATTTCTTCTCATCTTGGATACATTTGCAGCATTGTCTGTGACCAAACTGCGTACTAGAGATTTGAATTTTTGTTCACATGTTATTATAGCTTTTACTGCTCCCTTCTTGTAAGTATTCTGCTTTGTGTGCATTTCCTGATGTATCAATTGTTTCTGCAAGGAAGACATTCCCTTCTTCTGTTGTTATACAAACATATACAAAACAGGATCATTGTGGACATCACCCTATGCATCAAGACTTAGGTTAACAATTTTACCCTGTAGAGTTGTTGTACATTGCTCCATTTCTCTGTCATACACTTTCTCTGTCATACACACTGTTGTATATTGGGAGTACTATTAGACTGGTCGCCATCGCTGAGCCGCAGACCGGAAGTCACTGGTAGTGGATTTTGATAATATTTGCGAGAAAATGAGCTGGAGACAGTGTTTGTTCCATTTTTTAAATGCTTGTAATTTAGTGTGTAGTTTTGTTTTTTTAAGTGCTTGCCCAGTTCCTTCCAAATTTCAACCACATCAGCAATGTGAAACAGCTATTTTTCTGTATTCTTTTTAAAGCTTCAGAAATGGGTAGGGTTGCCTGGTCTTACTTTGCTCCCGATGGGGGGCTGCAGCCTGTCGTCTAGGATGTTCTGGTGCACACTGTCACCCTTTAGTGGCATCATCATGTTACCAATGTTAGGAGGGTACCACTCTAGTTTTTTGGACAAAACTCTATAGAAGTCTAATTTTAGAACACTGCTCTAGAATTTGTAACCACGATTTTGAAGTGCCCCTAGTTGAGCATTTTGTGAAGTGCACCCATGATCCTGATTCTCTTTGTTTTTTCATTCTATATAAATTTAAAGGTCATATGTATAACATTTTGAGATTGCTGAGCAGCATGCCTATTTGAGAATTTTGGAGCTTACAGTTTGTAATGATTGGTATGCTTACCTATTTTGTACATGTTATATGTGATTTTTGAAATTTATGTTCAGTGGGGTGGTTTGGTATATTTGTTTAAGTTAATATATGTAATTTTCAGATCAATTTGGTTATGCTTTTGAAGAAGCTGGGGTGGAACTCTATTTATTGCAGCTAGCCATTGCATGAAGATATTATTGAAACCTTATTGGACTTATTTGTCTTGTAGGCGTATCTACAGTGAGTGCGATTATTGGAATCGTTGAATGAAGGAACAATGGGATTAAGCTCTTTTTCTCAACTCTTATGTTTATTTTATAACATTTTTGCTGTGAAGAAGAGGCATGTGATCTCTTCAGACACAAATTTACAGTTTTGAGAATTGTAAAACCAAGCATCTGTGGTAATATCTACTAGATGGGAAAACTGCCCAATAATCTTACAGAAAAATCTGGCAGAGTATGACATTGTGAATAAGTTAAACATTGCATAACTACACAGCCACATAATTAAAAACTAATCCATATTTCATAATGAATAAACTTTGGACTATAATATATCTTAAACAGAAAACTATCTTTAGATAGATTTTCCCTCAAAAAGCATTTTATTAAAAATCCAATTTAAAAAATCTGATTTAAATTTAAAAATCCAATTTAAATTTTAAAAATCCATTTTTATTATAAAAAATCATTGATTTTTATCCACTCTGTTTCTAAGTTCGGATGTATTTTAGTTAGGGAATTAGGAGTAACTATATATATGCTTTTGTTCTTCTCTCTCTAGGTAAAAAGGGTGAGATTGCTTTGTTTTTGCATTTTGAGAGGTGTAAAAGTACCTGCTTGCTCTGGCTCTAAGTGCAACTATAAAAATTTATAAAATGAAGTTACTGTCATAAGGAGTCCAAAAATGTGTGTAATGGTTAGTTAGCTCTTAGAACCAGCAGTGAGGGGACAAAATCTGGTTATTTCCAGTTAGTTCTTAGCACCTGACCTGAATAATCCAGGCTAGCCTGATTGTGTCAGATCTTGGAAGCTGAGCAGGATTGGCCTTGGCTAGTATTTGAAAGGATGACCTCCAAGGAATACCAGGGTTGTGACCAATGCTCCCTCTAAGCTGTGGAGTCTTGTGAGCAAAAATTCTACCTTGTGAGCTACTGGCATTAAAGTTGTGAGTGAATGATTTGGCTGCTACCTAAATTAGTTTGCTCTGGAGCCACCCTTCCTGAGGAAGGACAAAAATCTGAGCTGGAGGCAAAAAAATGATGAGCTAGCTCACACTAACTCAGCTTAGAGGGAACACTGGTTGTGACATAGAGGTAGGCAATGTCAAACCAGTTCTGAAATGTCTCTTGCCTTAACAATGTCCAGCTTGCCACCTAGTGGTTCATAACGCTAAAGAGTTAGAACTTCTGGCTGCCAGAAAATCTTAGGATCTCCTGGCTATTCTACTCACAATGCCATATGATAATTAATTAATTAAGCTTTTAGCACCAGAGATACCAGAGGTCTTTGTGCCTTTCCAAATGCCAAAGCAGCATGTTTCTCTCCTCAAACTCCCCACCACTAGTTTTCTTAAAAACAAAATACATGGTGTTGCTCCAACTATGTTACAGGTTGTTGCTATCGTGTCTCCATTTTTGGCTGGCCTGTCACTTTCCCCCTTCATTTTATCTCCATTACTAGCTCATCTCCTCCAGTCACACACATTTGTGTCCCACAATATGCTGTTTGGAACCTTTTTGCACATATCAAAGTTTGAGAACCAGCAGCAAGGGGACAAAATCTGGTTATTTTCTGCTTGATTGTATAACTTCCTGGATACAGACATCCCAAAACATTATAAACATCCACTAAGCACCAAGACATTTAGACTGTTAATCAGAACTGAAGGACGAACTGAATTTCATGATGAATCGGGATGGTTCATGTGTTCATGAACCATGATTCATGCAATCACACTGTTTGCGAACTACTCACGAACCACCATAGTTTTTGTGGCGGTTGTTCAGTTCATAAGAGGGTTTATGGCAACGCAATGGGAGTGAGCTCAGAAGGCATTTTTAAATGCCTTCTGACAGCTCACTCGTGTCCTTGTGGCAGCACAACTTGCGCACGTCAACTCAGAAGGCAACTTAGAAGCAGGGGGCAGTGAAAGTATCTAATAGCTGCAAGCCAGTTCAGTGATGCCTTTTGTTCCTCCCCACTTGGTGTCAGCATGTGGTTGCTGCAAGTAAGATATCAGGTGGTGATATAGCTGATCTACCTGATAGCTTTTGACAGCCACTTCATCTGGACTAAACTTGTTCTGTCCAGTGCTGGTAGTCTAAGTCAGAGTGACTCAGCATTGATAGCTGATTGGTGGAGGGTGTGTATATAAGTGATCATGTACTGTACAGCTTTTCTCTGCTTATGGATGTGTGTATGGCGAAGCACTTTGTCAGTGTGTACCAGCATCTTCTCTCTTCTTGTGTAAATAAATTTGTATATAACTTTTACACAAGGCTGTGTGGACAGTTGCCTCCTTGGATATTTCTCACCACCCCAGAATTCACGGCACGCTACACCAACACTTGGAAGCTGCATGAACTAGTTCAAATGGAAAAGTTTGTGGAGGTTCGCAAACTGGTTTGTGAGATACCATGAACCTCCATTTTTCTGGTTCATGCCCATCCCTAATCAGGACTTCTCAGCAAGACTTCTCAAGGTACATCTTGACACACAAGCTCTTAATATGTTAACATTTCTTTCTAGAAAAATAAAGCTTTCTCCTCATGTGACTTAGTAATGGACTGTTTGGAATGATCTCTTGTGTTCCACTTGTTGGTTATGTGATCAGGACCTCCTCCAATATGCCTACTGTCAACCCCAAGGCTTCCTTTCCTTACCTTATGTAGAGAAGCTGCAAGAATCCAAGAACTCCCTCCGCCAATCAAGCTGCTCTCTTCTGAGCTCGTCTACATCAGCCGTCCCTTCTGAAGCCTGGGAAATCATAATACTTTATATCATATTCATTTCCTATAATTAAATCCAGAATCTACCCCAACGTGTACGTTTCAGCTTATGTGTTGCTACAGATGCTTCCTGTTCCTGGCAGGAAGCATTAAAAAACTGCAAGACTGCTCATTTTCAGGGTAATATGCTTGTGTTTTTGAGTACAGTGCTGAAATAAAGATGGCAGGAAGTTTATTTGGGTTTTGGTATTTAACATAGCATCTCTTCTCTATTTCTTGGATGGATGAAATGTAGGCTTAACATTTTACAGTTTCCTTCTGACATGCATGTTCCAGTCTCATTTCCCTCAGCAATACTGTAGGACAGCCTGCGGTAGTTATGCAGGGGCATGGGGTGCACCTGGGTAACTGTAATTGCAGTGCAGGATTATGTGAACTAGTTGATGAAGCCTGAGTATACTGGCAGGTCATAGTGTTACCTGCCCTTAATTTAAAGGCATTACTTTTTACTTAAAGTTGAAAGGAAAGGGATGAAAGAGCAGCCACAGGGGAAGAAAACCCCCAAAACAAATAAGCACACTCAGTATGAATAAGCCTGGTATTTTCTTTTAGCATTTTAATGGCGGGTGGTTGGGGTTTTTTTCCTTGAGTTTTTCTTCATTTTTTCACTTTGGTACAATTTAACAAGCTCCTGTAGCAACTTCCTGGAAGGGATGGAAAAGATCCTTGGGCCTGTATTTCAATGCTAAGCTTTCAAGTTGAGACAAGTTGTTTTATTAAGGCTTTCCTAGTGGAAAGTTGCCCTGATCTGGATGACCCAGGCTAGCCCAATCTCCTTAGATCTCAGAAACTAAGCAGCATTGGTTCTGGTTAGTATTTGGATGGAAGAGCACCAAGGAAAGCCAAGGTTGGAATTCAGAGGCAGGCAATGGCAAACCACCTCTGAATGTCTCTTGCCTTGAAAACCCTGCAGGGTTGCCGTAAATCAGCTGTGACTTGATGACAGTTTCCACCACCAGTGGAAATTTTACATAATGGAGATAATCTGGGTTTGCACCTGGCTGTTGGGAAAAATTGACCATCTGTTTTTTGGAAAATAAAACTTGTGTAAAGTTCTGCAGATCAGGCAGTTGAGGCTTGAGTGGTGAGGGGAGCAGTCCTTGTTCAGTTGAAACTGTGAGGTTTGCTTTCTTCTGGTACTGTGTTGCAAATAATGGTGCTCTGATGGGGACTATCTGATAAAAAGGTTGTAAATCTTTACAACAAATAAATTATTTGGTTTTATGATTTTAATTTTTTTTTCGCTTTTGTAAGTTGCCTTGAGCTATCTTGGATATAAATGTTTAAATAAAAATTTTCCATGGTAGCATGGTGTTTGTACAGCTGTCTCCAAGGTTCCATTAGGGTCTTTCTGGAGCTTTGAAAAAGTGAATTACGTTCTTGCAGGCATTCAGGTCTGATAGATGTTAATGGCTTGTTTTTAGTAGTTGGATTTTATCTGTTGCTCTATTTTTGGATTTGTCATGAGATGATGTTTGTAGTGACCTGCGTTGAATTCAACTTTTAAAAGAGAAGTGGGATATTAGTTTCAAAAATAAAAGGAAGATGCATCTATTGACACATAACAGTTTAATATGGTTGTTTGACTTTTGGAACAAGGCTTAAAGCCATTCAAAATAGTGTTTGGTTTTCTTTTGTTCAATATTTGTATGTTTGGAATTTGTGTGATAAGTGTGATAAGACTTTCTTGTTTCCTTAGAGATCAAACTCAAGAAGAACTAATTAAGAAGCACTAGTAATACATTGAAGCTAAAATTCAGTACTTGATCAATTAATTCACTTGGATGGGAGCAGATAATTTTTGCCTGGAGTTTTGCCTTGGATACTGTTGGGTGTGTCTGTTAGTCTAACCTTTCTCACAGAATTGTTGTGAGTACAAAATGGGAAAAATACTGCATAACTGTGTTCCTTCACAGAAGAGTCAGATAACTTTTTTGCTGTTCCCTCAGTTATCCCACATTCCTGGCTGCTGTTTTAATTGCTGCTTTTATGTCTTTGAACATATGCTAAGTCTGTTAATTGTTTTAATGATATGTGAGTTTTTAGAGGTGTTGATTTTAGTGGTTTTAAAATGTGATTTTATCATGTATGTTTTAAATTGTTAGCCGTCTTGGTGGCCCTTGTGAGGGCAGAAAACAGGATATAAATTTTGTAAATAAACAAATAATGTGGTTTCTATTTGCTTTAGTTCAGTCGATCAGTCTTTATTGCATTAGCAAGAACAGTCATAGCAACAATACAGAATAAGGTGGAGATTCCATCAAGGTAAACTTAAAAGAGAAAAACATAATAAAATAATTTTAAAATTAAACATTTTCCAATTAGTATTAAAATACAAATACTAAACAATCATTAAAATTGTAGGTCTAAAAGTGTGAGAGAGAGACCTTACAGTCCAGGGACAAATAACAATTGACCTAAAGTGAAGCAGTCAGGGATCAAACATACTATGGTCAGCATGCCCTGTCATCTTTTTATCCTTCATAATGGCAGCAGCAAATCTTGCCATTTGGAGAGTAATGAATTAGTCTCTATCTGTCAGTAATATAACTATTTTCTTGGGTTAATATAACCTTCCTGGGAAATGGGATATTATGATCTGCAAAAATCTATTATGTTCAACCTCATATGTTGTACATTGAAATGTGACATGAGATAGATCCTCAATAGATTTTTGATAACAGGAGGAGACTCTTTTCCTATATGGTATCCCATTAAAACACCCTTCCAAGACTGCAAGCGGTAAAATATCTAGGTGTTCCCTAGTAAGGGCTTTTCTGTACTTGCAATTTCTTAAACTGGTAAAGTACACTGAAAAAGTGGGGGGAGAGGGAGATAGCTGTCTAGAAAGTATAGATGTTCTCAAGTTGCCTATAAAACTTACATTGGTATGAGCACTCTGATATAGCAATCGTTGTTTTATGAGTAGCTTGGCTGCATGGAATCCAGGAGTCCTCAAGTATTCTACTAAAAAGCCAAGACTAGACACCATTCTCAACACAGAACTGTGCCATGAGCTATCCTTCATCTCTCCATACGCCAAGGTCAAAAGGCCTGGGGATGTACAGAAGATGATCTCCAGCCAGGAATTAATTATTGTTTTATAAACTAGAGTTGTTATTGAAGGTAGAGATAATTCTTCTCTAACCATAGCTGAAGGTGTTGATGGCAGAACAGCAAGCAACTGGTGTGCAAATTTGTCTTGAGAAATTTCTTCTTTTTTTTAATTATTATTTTTATTGGGTTTTTTATACTTGGAAGACAGACACACATTTAATACGCCAACAAACATAACATACATAAATCTTCACATCCATGAATGATATCTTGAGATGGAATCAAATGTGGCTTTAAATCTATATTTTTTTCCAAATCGTTACTCTAAATTGATAGGCCTCTTGTGAAAGTCAGCAGCATTCTAATTAGTTATTTTCTCTGCAGTAACTAGAGCAAGTATCTGTGCCCAAACAGCCACATTTTGCAGTTGCTAGAACTGGGGAGAATTGGGACCATAACTTTATTTAGCTTCTACTTTGATTTATAAAACTTATCACATAAAGCTAATAAGATCAGGCAGAGGCCTACTCACATGCATACTCTTCTCTAATCCTGGTAAATATGTGATTCTGTCTTGGCAAGAGAATCAAGCTTTCTCTCTGACACATCTAGTGATTAATAGATTTAAGAGTACCATTTGGTGTTGAATGACCCGAAACAGACTCCCCAAGAGCTGGTAGCAAATTGGCTAATTGCAAGAGACCACATCTAAAGCCAAAAAAAAAGTTACTTTGAAAGCATTTACTCTACAAAAGTGGCAGCAGTTAGTTCCTCTTACCTCCTTAGAGATATAGTGGTGAGAGTAAGAGCTATCACAAAATGGAAGGATGTACCATGAAGCTGAAAATTGGGCTCTTCACCAGACTACACAGTTTTAGTCTTGTATAAAGAGGTAGGCTCTTGATTCACTACATATGTCTGTTAATGCAAATACAGACTGGTGATGATATGTTAACAGTACACTAAGACTTCTTGAAGGAACAGACTGCTGTTCCCTTCTTGTGTTTCTATTGATGTCTCATGGGATTCTTGGGTGTGGGAGGGAGAAAGACTCAAAATTCCAAAGGCCAGTTCTCAGTTCTTACAAAAAAAATTGTGTGGTTGGGACAGATAGCGGCCGGTGGCTCAGAGGTTATGTGTGGTTGGGACAGATAGCGGTGGCTCAGAGGTTAAGACGCTAAGGTGCAGACCAGAAGGTCTGTAGTTTGGCAGTTTGAGATCCTAGTGCCGCATGATGGAGTGAGCTCCTGTCTCTGGCCTCAGCTCCTGCCAACCTAGCAGATCAAAAGCAAGAAAGTGCAAGTAGATAAATAGGTACTGCTTCGGTGGGTAGGTAACAGGATTCCATGTGCCTTGGCGTTTAGTCATGCCAGCCACATGACTTCGGAAATGTTTTTGGACAGCGCTGGCTCTTTGGCTTGGAAATGGAGATGAGCACTGCCCCCTAGAGTCGGATTTGACTAGCTTTTGAGCAAGGGAAACCTTTACCTTATGAAAACAATGTGTGCAGTTATACTCAAGGGCACAAGATCTCTACATGTATTCACACATGTCATAGAGTGCAGTGCAGTGATAGAACTTCATTCTTCAAAAAGTGGAGAATCTGAACTTTCTGAAGAGCAAAGTGGGGAAGCTGTGGTCACTCTGTGTGTGTGTTTTAAATATGCATTTTAGTGGAGCTTCTATTGTCTTCTTCATAGCAATACTATCTTAATTATGGAAGTTCCCTGTGAAATTGTCATTGATATTTACCACCTTAAGCTAATAATAATAGTACTTGGCATTTATAGAATGCAGGTCACAACTGTAATGTGCTTCACAGACATTAATGATATGAATGATCCTGTATTATATTACAGAATGGGAGTGACAAGAATGATACCTAAGGCTACCTCCTGAGTTCATGATTAAGGTGACATTTCAACAAGCGACGTCACAGCTCTCATTCTTAGCTTGTGTTTAGAGAATGCAAGCAAACTGTAGTTTGCTCATAAGTACAAGCCTGGCTTATTTAATTAATTAATTTACATTTTTATAATCTGCTTTTCTCATTGAGACTCCGGGTGATTGCAGGAAACTGTAATGAAAAAACATAAGAGAGCGTAATGAACTAGAACTATGATTACAGAATTAGAGGACAGCAAATTATGTAAGGCAAAGTACACGAAGAACAATAAACCCTATTTCTACTACAATTGTGATCTTTTTAAAAATGCCTTCTTGAATTACTGTTTTTCATATTCTGCAGAATGATAGAAGTGTGGGAGCCTTCCTGGCTTTCTCAGGTAGGCTGTTTCACAAGGTGGAAGCCACCACTGAGAATATACATGAATGGGCAGCTGCTGATCTTTCTCTTTTGCAAGGTGGCAACTGTACTAGGCATTGCTCAGATGAGTGAAGCTTTTGCAGTTGAGCATAATGGGGGAGGAGATCCTGGAGGAATGAAGGTTCAAGGCCATCACGTGTTTTACTGGTGAAAACCAAAACCTTGAATTAAACGTAGTAACCGATCCACACTAATAGAGTGACTGCAGAATGGAAGAGACATGCATGTTTTGTCTAGTGTCTGATGGCAACCGGGTTGTGGCATTCTTCACCAACTGGAGTTTCTGGGTTGTCCATAGTTACTTCTAGGTAATCATAGCATGGATCCACATGGCCTGCCCAGCCAAATCAAGGTAGGGAATCTTCTTCCAGGCTAAATGAAGTTGGTAGAAAGTTGGGTTGTTGTTTTTTACGACTCCTTAACTCACTTCTCCAGTTTTAGTGCTGGACCCTGTTAAAGATGGGGAACACAGTGTCCCTCAAGACCTCAGCATGCCCAGCCTTCATTGTCTCCATCTTGTCAGGATTCAGTTTCAGCTTCTTCAGCCTTAACCATTTAACTGCAGCAGTGAAGCACTGGTTCAGGATCTCTACAGCATCATTGAGTGATGAACTCTTATCAGTATATCAACAGTAGCCTATTCCAAATACATTGAGATTGACTAGAATGGTGGTAGCATTGAACCCTGAGAAACCCCACAAGACGTGCCATACTGATGATAGTAATTCTCCAAGACCTGTCCATAACAAATGGTTTAAGGTAATCCAAGGCAGAACCCTTAATTCCTGCTTCTGCCTCCAAATGCCTGAACAAGATAGCACAGTCCAAAGTGTCAAAACATTGGTGATTGATCCAGTGAAACTATAACAGAGAGACATTGTCCACATTCAAACAGATATAATTGACAGAAGCCACCAGCACTGACTGTATCCCGTAGCCTGGCCTGAAGCCAGATTGAAAGGGATATAGAGCAGAAGAGTCATCCAGGAAGACCTGGAGTTGTTTTGCTATCGCAGTCTCTATCATCTTGCTGAGGAAGGGCGAATTAGGGACTGGGCCACAATTGGTCACATGGTTCTCTAGCGAAGGTTTTCTCAGTTACCAGTGTTCTAACCCATGGATTAATCATTGTTACTGAGAAAGACCAATAAGAAATCTTCTATCTGTGCCTCTGTGTGTGAGGATGGAAAGAGGTACTGTATGAGCATGAAATAAACTGTGCATTCAGCCCTAACTGCTGCCCAGAACATATTTGAATAACCAGAAAGTAGTCTAGTGCTACATGGCTAGAGATGGTAAAGTATCCATTTTTCCATAACTGAAGTTGTGGTTGGATTAGAACAACCTAGCACAGTTAGCTCCCAATCACATTTCTGAGGCTTTGCTTAAGATGCAATATGCATTATTCCAGCCTGATGGTGATAATAGGTTTTAAGCAATTACACCTAGGCTAATTCCTTTTGATAAGTGCTTCACATTATCAGTTTTTTTAAAAAACCCACACACCCCCAGGGAGCAAACAGTGTTTTTGTATCTATGTCATATTTTGCCATTGCCCTTTACCAACATTCTGGGATGATGATTCTGCAGATCTCTTGGGACATAAAAACATCAGGCCCTGTTTAAAGGCAGCATTAGTTGGAAGGCAGACCTGTGTAGTTGGGCAATGACATTTTGAGCATGGCATGAGCTGAAGAGCTCTGCTGATTCCATAAAGATTACAAGTTGGGCTCATCTAATGAAGTAGCATTCTCCCTGCACAGTCTCTCTTGAGGTTGAGGTGGCAGATTGCAGTGCTGCTGTGTCTTGGAAGGAATGGGAAGAACCTGCCAGTTCATGTAGGATAGACTCCACCAGGTCTGCTGAAGGGAAGGAAGTAAAAATTTAGGGCAAAAGAAGTGGGAGAAGAAATGTGTGGAGTGAGGGCAAGACAGATTTCCTCTAATTAGATTTAAGTAATTGTATTTGAAAAAGCTAGCAGAATTTGACACTCTGAAATTCCTTTCAGACTGCCTAACCTACTTCTTGCTCTACTGCAAAAGCACAGTAGGAAATAAAGGTTGTAATTGGATAGATTCTTCCAGTAAATGGTACTGAGGATGTAAACAAGCCATTTTCAGCAATTTTATAAAAACTCCAAAAAAAAAAGTTCGAGTTGTTTTACTTTACAGGTGGGAAAAAAGTGTTAATGACTAGAATTAATCATTTCAGGCTTTAGAAATAAGATTGCAGTGCTGGTGGTCAGCTGATAGAATTAGTATTCAGTTTTATCTCAGTCTTTATTTGCATGTACCTTTAACACTCCAGTGTCCATTGTTTTCTATGTTTGGCCTTGAGCATACAAATATGTATCTTAGCTGTGTGAACATAAGAGAAGCCAATGCTGGATCAGGCCAGTGGCCCATCCAGTCCAACACTCTGTCACACAGTGGCCAAAAATACCGGGTGCCATCAGGAGGTCCAGGAGTCGGGCCAGGACAGTAGGAGCCCTCCCACTATTGCCCCCCCTCAAGAACAAAGAATACAGAGCATCACTTGCCCCAGAGTCCCTATCTATACCTTGTGGCTAATAGCCGTTATTAGCCTTGTGGCTAATAGATGGACCTCTGCTTCATATGCTTATCTAATTCCCTCTTGAAGCTGTCCATGCTTGTAGCTGCCACCACCTCCTGTGGCAGTGAATTCCATGTGTTAATCACTCTTTGGGTGAAGAAGTACTTCCTTTTATCTGTTTTAACCCACCCGCTCAGCAATTTCATGGAGTAACCACGAGTTTTTGTATTGTGAGAAAGGGAGAAAAGTACCTCTTTCTCTATCTGCTCTATCCCATGCATAATCTTATAAACTTCAATCATGTCACCCCTCAGCCGTCATTTCTCCAAGCTAAGAGCCCCAAGCTCTTGAACCTTTCTTCATAGGGAAAGTGTTCCAACCCTTTTATCATTCTAGTTGCCCTTTTCTGCACTTTCCCCAAAGCTATAATATCCTTTTTAAGGTGTAGTGACCAGAACTGTACACAGTTTTCCAAATGAGGTCACACCATTGATTTATATAGGGGCGTTACGATATTGGCTGATCTTTTAATGTTGTATATGCTATTAAAGGTTTATTGATTGATTGATTGATATTGGCTGATCTGTTTTCAATACCCTTCCTAATAATCCCCAGCATAGCGTTGGCCTTTTTTATTGCAGTCACACACTGTCTCGACATTTTCATTGAGTTATCTACTACGACTCCAAGATCTCTCTCTTGGTCAGTCTCTGCCAGTTTTTTTTAATACTCCTGCAACACACTTTTTGCTTTTTGAATACTCCTTTTTGAACACACTTTTTGGTACTCAGAGGAAACTTTGTTATTTTAGTCACGTCGTCAACAGCTATATGACCAAAAAGAAATGTAAGTGCGCTGTTCTGGTACATTTCTGGAATGTTAAACGTACAGGCACAACCTCCATCATTGGTTGGGTATTTTTGGCATTTTTGGGGGCGTGCCTGTCTACCTTAAACTCTAGGGAATTAACTCTGGAAAGAAAAACACAGCAACTGGGAAAGGTAATTAAAAACATTTCTCATAAGCTCCTGCAGAAACCAGTTGCAGGTTTAATGTGTTTCAGATATTATCATCATAATCTGATAGCAAATGCAATTATGTGTATTATGTTTGTGATGGCTAAAGGATAAAGTAGTATTGTAAATAATGACGAAAACAAGACAGCAATCTATCCTAAATAATTGGTCCAAAGGGACCTATTTCCAGTACCTGTTACAACAAAATGAAGTGCAGGGTTGTAATTTTAGAAACAAAACACATTATTTACTGTTTTTGTAAGTAGCATTTTTGTAATTTGAAGGGCAAGGTTGAAAGTTTGTTGCTGGATACAGATCAGAGGTTCCAATCTCTGTGTTAATATGAAAAGTAAAGGGAATTTTTGTTCTTGGATTTAAGAAACATGTCAGGTAATTTACTGTACTGTTATGGAGGAGAGGGGAATTGAATCCCCTAATCCTCATTCCCACCTGTTGCGATCTGTTTGACAGAAGACGGAAGTCAGTACACAGGACTAGAGGACTTTATTCTTCTTCGATGGGAGAAGTCATCCAGACTTGGTTAGGTCCCCCATCTGTTCACTCCTGGTAGGACTATGCAAATTTTTGTGAGTCCCTCTGTTGGAGAGATCAAAGGCTGACTCCCCCCCCCCCCCAGTTTGGATAGCCTTACTACTCCTGTATGACACTTTGAGCTTTGCTCCTCTCCAAAAAAAATCTAGTCACAGAATAAGAGAAAACTGGAATCATTAAAAATGCTGGGGATAATCCTGTGCCTCTAGCCAGCCTGAAGAAACCCACCCCGGTGGCAAAGAAGAAAAAAGATCAAAGGGAGAGGCCCCTCCTGCCCGAAGCTTCAGGCACAAACTTGATAGGCACAGGACATTTATCTGAGAAGAATGGCCAATATTAGACAGGTGTAGTGGTTAAGTGCACGGACTGTAATCTGGGAGAACTGGGTTTGATTCCTCACTCCTCCACTTGCAGCTGCTGGATGACCTTGGGCAAGCCATAGTTCTGTCAGATCTATTCTTTAAAAAGCAGGTCTTGAAAGAGCTCTCTCAGCCCCACCTACATCACAGGGTGTCTGTTGTGGGGAGAGGAAGGGAAGGAGATTGTAAGGCACTCTGAGTGAAGGGCAGGGTATAAATCCAATCTCTTCCTCCCCCTCTTCGTCGTCGTCGTCTTCTTCTTCCCACTGATGCCTTATTTGTGTCCCACAGTACCCAAAATCTAGGCAAGAAAGTTTCCATCTATAGCCTTTTCAATGAAGCAGTGTATATTTAAGGCATATGAAATTCAAGGACTGGCACCTCCCAAAAATGTGACAGCCCATTCTACAAGAGCACAGAAAACACCATGTTGAAATAATAAACACAAAATTCACATGCATTTATAGCTAAATATATTTTATTTATATACACAACATCAACTCTAGTGTATTGTAAACACTTTCAAACTACAACGTCAACATTTCAAACACTTTCAAACTAAATTATATAACACGAAGAGTCCATAATCGCAGAAACCCACTCCAGTATAAACTGTCTTCTTCCTGATGGAGGATAGATACCAATGTACAGTTATTTGCACCGAACAATGCAGCAACCTATTGTACATTTCCCAAGTGATGATCCATCAGGTAAAGCTAGCAGGCAGCTTGTATTTCTCACTGTGATGATTCAGCTTAGCAAGCAAGCCTAGTAGATGTATTTTCCCATTAGGTGATTCAGCTAGCAAGCAAGCCTAGCAACACGCCTCCCGGGCATAACCTGCGTGTTTCGAACAAATCTTCAGGCATATACATTTTCCTGGAACCATAGCTCTTGAATTTACCCATGCATAAGTCAGATAATGTAAAAATGGCTGTTCTGGTTCTGTATATAAATTAAATATATTTAGCTATAAGTGCATGTGAATATTGTGTTTATTATTTCAATACTATGTTTTCTGTGTTTATCTAACTTAGCTGTGTTCCCTGTGTGCTTGTTGTCATTCTACAAGAGCAGCAACCACTTCAGGAGCCTTTTCAACCAGAGCACCTGTGCTGGAGATCTGCAGGGCCACCACCTGGTCCACTTTCACAACTTTCTTTTTTCAATTTTCAATTAAAAAAATAATAATAGGGATATAGAAAAAGAAAAAAGGAAATGGGGAAATTTGTTGTGTATCGTTCTCTACCAGTAGATGTCTGGTGGAGACAGAAGTCAGCCTTGATTGTACATACCTTGTGTTGGATAACAGGGATAGGTTAGGGATACCGCTAGTCTATTATTTGCCTAGCTTGCCAGAAGGCTCTCTAACTGACCTGGATGGAGGTTGTCTTGAAACTGGTGTTAAGGGCCCCCAGGACAATTATCTTTGGGTATTTCAATATATATGCTGAGAGTACCTTGTCATGTGAAGCTTATGATTTCATGGCTGCCATAGCAACCATGGGACTGTCTCAGTTTCTGAGGGGCCCAACTAGGGTTGCCAGTCCCCCAAGTGGGAGCAGGGGAACCCTAGCTTTTGCAGGCTCTTGGTCGCCGCTGGCCAGCTGGCTGGCAGGGGAAAATTCTGCCCTCGACTGACATTTTTGGGCTTACTTCTGATTTTAGGCTCACTTACGGTTGCAGGTGATGCTCTGGTTTTTGGGCAAAACTGGTTTGAAGCTGAATTTTTTGCCCAAAAAAGTTTTGGCCCAAAAAAGTTTTGTCCCCAAACCAGAATGTTACCGCTGACCAGAAGTAGGACTGAAAATGCCCACCATCACTTCCACTCTCCCAGAAGAATGTTGGGAGACCTCCTCTGACCAGGTAAGTCGACCTGGCAACCCTAGGCCCAACAAAGGAAAAAGGAATAACTCTTTAAAGCACCTTTTCTGGGTTGAGTGGGTTGCTGGTGATCTAAATAGGAGCCTGAGGTTCAACGCTTGTGATCAGATCACTATCTTCTGAAGGCATGGTTGAGCTTTCTGCACTTGACTATATGCTGCAGAGCCTTGCATATAGTCAAGTGCAGCCTTCCAGTGTTACTGTTAACTCTTAGCTTCTTGTGAAAGCAAATAAAACTTAGAAGTTAATCTGCTGCCCAGCTTTTAGGTTGATAATTGACCCTAGTGGTCAGGCCACTTTGGGTTCAAGCCATAACTGAGATCAAACCAATAAAGGTTATGGTTTTGAACAACCAACTGATGCCATTCCTGTGAGAAATTCACACTGATGCTGAATTGGTAAAGTAAATAATATCACTGACATTAGGTATTAATAATGTAGTTAGTGACATTGGGAGTTAACACCAGCATAACTTTTTAATTGAACACTTCTCTGAGCTAGTAACCTTTTCTTCTTGGAAAGCTTTGTTCTGATTCATATTTAACAAGCTTTCAAACAATGGTTCTGATTCTGTTCCAGTTCTGTTTGTTTGCTTTGTTTGAATACCTGTGTGGTTTTGGATTCAGGATGAGTTTGATTTCCTGCTACTTAATCAATGTTGTTGAAATACAGCTAGAATGTGATGGACCTCTGAACTAAATCACTGTACTATGAAGATTGGATCCATTTTATGGGTGGTTAATTCACTTGTTTATTTGCTTCATTTCAGAATAAATTTCTTTCCAATACTTCAGAAAGTATTTTAAACGCAATCTTTCCATTTCCTCTTCTGAAAGGTAGAAAATAACCTTTGATATTTTCCACCAGTGTTATTCAAGATCCATTGCTTCACCTGATGCATGGATAAGAGCCATGTTGACCTTTAAACATGTAGACTATGGGGTACAGCAAATAGAGTATAGTAAATACAAAATAAATTGCTGAAAAAGTTCACAAAAATATAAAGATGTAATACATTTCAAATATCAAAGATGTAAACCTCCTCTCTCTCTCCGCAAAGACTGCAGCTTATGTATGTGCTTTTCTTCAGCTCCTCCGGAAGCAGTGTTCCCTCTAAACTGAGTGAATGTGCGCTGGCTCACAGTTTTTTAGCCTCCAGCTCACACATTTAGTCTCAGCTCAGGACGGGAAGCTCCAGAGCAAACTGATTTATGTGGGGGGGGGGGCGGGGACCCATCGGGATCCTTCTCTCCAGGCCCCGCCTGGAGGTTGGCAACCCCCGTAATTGGTGGACTCGTGGCCGGGGGGGTGTGCCAGAAGGTAGCCCCGCCTAGGGCACAAAAATGCCTGGAGCCGGCCCTGCCTTTAAAGGAAGGGTGACTTGGGTAGAACCTGATAATCCTTGTATAAATATGCAGACCTTGACAAAATCATCTCTTTTGATGTCTTCATTTTGGAATATTGCAGTCCTGGGTATGAGCAACTAGCTCTTTAGACCAAAGAAAAATATGACTTCCTGTTTGCTTAATGTTTCAATCTCCTATGAGATGTTATATTTTTCTCTGTATTATTTTAACTAAATTTATCTGTTCACCTACAGTTAGGATTGTGCCTGATTATTACCATTTTTAATATTTGGATTTCTAGTGGGATTAAGTCTGGTGAGGGTTCTTCCCCCCCCCCCATTCTTTCTTCCAACCTCTGCACACCTCTTCAACCAAGTGTGGGCTTGGAGGGAGTTTTATAGTAAGTAGACAAACTCTCCTCCAGTCTTCTCCTGAACATTGTGAGGTTCCATGCCATCTTCCATCTGAATGTTGGCTCTTGGCAGGGTGATAGGAAGAAGCTGAGCTTGTTCTTCACTTGTGTGTCTCAAGTAACATGCAGAACACAGCCAAGGCTCTAAAATTTTATACCTGTCATTTCAAGGTGTTTTGTTGGAGGTTTGAAATTGCATCTTTGGTCCTGTTAAATGTGTGGCTATCACTATACCACTATTAAAACAGCCCAAACACGTGGTTACCCTCTAAAGGCCAACCTAAATAATTCAGCTTTGCATGCCTTGCAGAAACTAAACAAGTCTGCCAGGGCATAGGTATCATCTGAGAGTGCATTCCGTAAGGTAGGGGCCACAGCTGAGAAGGCCTTTCCCCTGGTGACATCTAACTGGGACCAGGCACCTGCAAGAGGCCCCTAGACAGTGACTGAAGGGAGTGCAAGCGGTTATAACTGGAGAGACAGTCCCATAGGTATCAGGGTCCCAGACCACAGATATTTCTAAGGTGTATCTAAGATGTTTTTGCTGCTTTTAACTAAATCTATATAAGGCTTATTTATGCAGGATTGACTTCCTATAATATTACTTCTGCACAGAAATCCTGCATGCACTCTGCCTCATATGATAGCATACTAGGGTTGCCAAGTCCCCCTGGGAGGGCGGGGAAACCCCTGCCTGAGAGGCCCGTTCCCCGCTGGCGGGGATTGGGCCGCCAGCGGGGACCCCACCCCCAAAGCGCGTGACGTGCCCGGTGTGAACACATCACCCAGAGGTGACGCAATTGTGTCGGGCACGTTGCGGGGGGACGCTCTATCATCCGAAGGAAAACTCTATGGTTTCCCCTTGGATGATTGTGGCCCCGCCCCCAATGTGTGCAATGTGATTGCGTCACTTCCGGGTGATGTGATCACTGCATGCGCGCCAGTAGACTCCCAGGGATGTCCAGGACTCCCCCCGCTATTACAAAGGTAGGACTTGGCAACCCTACAGCATACTCATGCATATTCTACAGTATGTAGTGGGCACTTGTCCCTAGTAGGTGATCCCTACTAGAAGTACATAAGGCACAGTAGATACATGTGTGTGTTGCATGGTACAGTATATGCAATGTATATGGTATGGATATTTTGTAAAAAGCCTTTTATGTGTGAAATGGACTTAGAGGTGAGTCTAATCTCAGTGCTAGAATTATTATATCATAAGATATTCTAGAAGTCTTTTAAGTTTGGAAGATTCCACTTTGAGCTTTTTAAAATTAAAGGTTCCTTTTAAGTTCATATCATTTTTCCTTTTGAGCAAATGCAAAGTACTTGGATTATTACATCAGCAAGGTTAGAAATATTGTGGCATATGAACTGGAAAATCATCTCTGCTTCCCACAGTATTAAATCTGCTGCATTATGCAGATGCAAAACAGAAGTACATGTCTTTACAACATGTATTTCTCTGTCTATCTGGATATGCCCTGAGGAAAATGCATTACAAGAAAAAAGTGTAGTAAAGATTATATAACAATCTGTTTTATTGGTTATCCAATGTGTTAGAGAAAGTATGCATGGAAGCTGTGTTTTTAATTTTGGCTAATATTTTTGGTGGCTAACAGAATAAAATCCTGTTAATATGTTCCGCCAAAAGGAGTCCATTACTGGAGAAGCATGGATTTTGCAACGTGCATTTAATAGAAAATGGAAAATAATTGTTGTCGTTTGATTTTCCTGGTGGGTCTGTGGCAGGAAGGATTGACAGGAGAACAGCTGGAGTTTATCTTAGGAAAAGAAATTTCTGCAGCTCACAAAGCCATACTGGGATGAGGACCAAACCCATTTTCCCATTAAAATACTTAACAGTGCTCTGCTTTGGCATGAATTTATGGTCTAGCAGTACTCTTGCCTTTGCATTAAGAGAGTGTAAGGTTATACTTGCAGTGCTGAAGCACACTTGCTTCTGCCCCATTGGGCGAACATTGACCAGTAAGGAACACGCATATACTAATACTTTGACTAAAATGGCTTACTAGATACAATTAAAACCAAACTGTAATACATGATAAAGGCAAATATGACACAAGGTCAGACGGAAGAAATTATAGCAGATAATAGCAATAAGGTACAGTAGTCTGGTCTCCTAACCACTTGCAGCCCATTTAGTTAAAAGCTAAACTAAGCCCTCAAAATTACACTAAATTCCAAACAATTCATAGTTTGGTGATTCCAGTAGCTTAGGTGGAAGGGAGGGTGAAGAAAGTCAAAAGCATTATAGGGACCAGGGTTTAAAAGAGAGTAGTTATCCATTCATTTTCTTTGAGGTAGGGGATCGACATGACCACTATGGTCCATGAAAATTCCCTTCCTTGTTCATCTTTTTCTCATCAAAGAAACCTTCTTAGTTGTCCATCCTTCCTTGATCCACCTACCCAGGTGCGTGCAAAGCTGTTCTGAGTTGTTAAACTATCAACTTTGCACTTCTGGGTGTGTTTCAACTTCATTATATTTATGTCCCTTTAAATATAATCCAAGATACAGTCTGAAATATCATCTTCACATAGTTAGGATGTTAGCAGTTGAACAAGATTCTTCTTGTCCATCACAGCTGGACCTATAACAAGCCAAACTCAGGACTCTGAATCATCAAATTGAAGAAGAAGAGATTGGATTTATACCCCACCCTTCACTACCCAAAGGTGTCTCAGAGCGGCTTACAAACTCCTTTCCCTTCCTCTCCCCACAACAGACACCCTGTGAGGTAGGTGGGGCTGAGGGAGCTCTTTACAGAAACTGCTCTTTTTTCAAGAACAGCTCTTATCAGAGCTATGGTTTGCCCAAGGTCATCCAGCCAGGTGCACAAGTGGAGGAGTGGGGAATCAAACCCGGTTCTCCCAGATTAGAGTCTGCACACTTAACCACTACACCAAACTGGCTACACCAAATTGGACTTCTTTGGGGTTCAGTCCCCAATTCAGGGACCGGATTAACACAGCATACTTGTGCTGGGATACCCTTGATTTTGGGGGGTATTTGATCATCATCAAGTTACATTTGACTAGCTGTTGATAAGCTTTTTCCCCACTCTGTGTAACACTCGGCTGCAATGCTTTTACTGTATGACTTCTCCAGAACTGATGGGGAAATAAAACAACTTGTTACTGTTCTTCCCCCCACCCCACGCCATCCTTGAGCGGACTTGATTCATGGTTTTAAGGGTATGTTTGGGGAGGGAATAATTAATGTTGGAACCTCTTTTTTACTTTGTGGTGCTGAGAATTTGGGTTGTCCTGGAAAGAAAAAAAGTCAGTGTTCAGGACTGCTGATGTTGCACTATACCGGTGGGGGTGGGAGGTGGATTATGATGGAGCAGAGTTACACAATGTTTAAACGATTTTGTTTAGAGGTTGAAATTTGAAGAGAGTCTCTGTGTCTGAAACAGTTTTCCTTTTATGGAAAGTATCGAGCTGTAAATAAAGGCAGTGCTTGCTTAGCGTTCTTAGTAAGTGAGAAGTCCTGCCAAAGCCGATACATAGCAGTAGAAGGGATCTGGGCTTCTGAGCAAGCCCAGTGCAAGGCCGTGACTAGCTTTTCATTCTAGACTGCATGTTCCTTTCTTATATTTGTTTATTTATAGACCCTCCTTTCTTCCAGGGCCCCAGGCGGGTGGTAAAAACATAAAAATAATGTAAAGTGATTTAATAAGCATTAGAAAACCACATTAAAAACAAAACTAATATGAGCTTATGTCCCAACTGTGAAGCTCCATGCACTTCTCTACATTGTGCAAGTGTCCATCAAGATCCTCTGGTTGCAAGAGATTGGGTGTATGTTCTGTTCTCTTTTTCCTGATTTAGTAGGTCTTCCCCAGTTTGAGACATTTTGCTGTTTTGTTAGAAGCTAGAGCAAGGAAGCATTGGTGCATAGGTAGATTTTGCACATGGGATTTAAATTGCAAATGTATGTGTCTTCACAGTTGAAAAGGCATACAGGTATTTATGTGTGTTGCGGAGCTGAGGGTAAGGAATAGACAGTACAAGAGGGGACCCATAAGAAACTTGCAGAAGTGGCTATCCCATCCCCCCCACCTTTACTTCCTCCCCTTTCCGCCTACTTCTCTTAGTCTCACTTTCTCCCTCCAACCACCCCTTACTCTCTCCTAAATGCCTGTCACTTTCTCTCTCTTTCTGTCCCCTACGCTATCACTCTCTCTTTCTTTTTCTGCCTCCCCAGCTTATCACTCTTTCTTTCTTGTTCACCCCCCCCAGTTCATCACTCTTTCTCTCTCTTTCTGCCACCCATCACTCCCTGGCCTCTCACCTGCGACCTCTACCACCAGCACAGCAGCAGCGGTGGTGGAGGTGCTCCCAGCCACCCACCTGCTTCCTCCCTGCCTCCACAGTGGCAGTGGTGGCTCTCAAGGAATTACAATGGATCTCCCAACTGCAGAGATCAGTTCCCCTTAGGATTGCCTGCTCCAGACTTGGAAATTCCTGAAGATTTGGGAGTGGGTTCTTGAGAGGGTGAGGTTTGGGTAGGGAAACAGCCTCAGCAGGGTATAATGCCATAGAGTCCACCCTCCAAAGCAGCCATTTTCTCCAGGGGAACTGATCTCTGTCATCTGGAGATTAGTTGTAAGTCCAGGTGATCTCCAGCCCTCACTGGCGGTTGGCAGCCCTAGTTCGACTGGAGGAAATGGCTGCTTTGGAGGGTGAAGTCTATGGCATTATAGCCTTCTGAGATCCCTCCCCTCCTCAAACCCTCCCCTCCCCAGGCTCCACCCCTCAAATCTCCAGGAATTTCCCATCATGGAGTTGACAGCGCTATTTCCTTCCCATCCAACAGCCAGCTTACCCTTATCTGCCCCATTGTCTTCAGCTTTCCATCCCCCCCCCCGCTTCTACATAGGAAAATTACAATCTTTCTCTACAGTGGAGACCAGTGCAGCTTCTCCTCTCCTCCTTTTTATCTGCACAACAATTGTGTGAGGTGAGTTAGGCTGAAAGTATGTGACTGGTCCAAAATCACCCAGTAAGCTTCCACAGCAAGATGGGGATCTGAACCTGGGTCTCGCAGACTCTACTCGGAAGCTCTGCTAAACCACACTGACTTTCATGGGGTAGCAAGCAGCCAGGCCTAGTTGAGTCATGAAAGTTGGGTGGTATCAAGTCACTCAAACTGCTGTCCGGCCTAGGGTTGCCAGCCTTCTGGTGGGACCTGGAGATCTCCCAGAATTACAACTGAACTCCAGACAACAGAGATCTGTCCTTCTGGAGAAAATAAACGGGTGAAGTCTATGGCATTATAGCCTTCTGAGATCCCTCCCCTCCTCAAACCCTCCCCTCCCCAGGCTCCACCCCTCAAATCTCCAGGAATTTCCCATCATGGAGTTGACAGCGCTATTTCCTTCCCATCCAACAGCCAGCTTACCCTTATCTGCCCCATTGTCTTCAGCTTTCCATCCCCCCCCCCGCTTCTACATAGGAAAATTACAATCTTTCTCTACAGTGGAGACCAGTGCAGCTTCTCCTCTCCTCCTTTTTATCTGCACAACAATTGTGTGAGGTGAGTTAGGCTGAAAGTATGTGACTGGTCCAAAATCACCCAGTAAGCTTCCACAGCAAGATGGGGATCTGAACCTGGGTCTCGCAGACTCTACTCTGAAGCTCTGCTAAACCACACTGACTTTCATGGGGTAGCAAGCAGCCAGGCCTAGTTGAGTCATGAAAGTTGGGTGGTATCAAGTCACTCAAACTGCTGTCCGGCCTAGGGTTGCCAGCCTTCTGGTGGGACCTGGAGATCTCCCAGAATTACAACTGAACTCCAGACAACAGAGATCTGTCCTTCTGGAGAAAATAAACACACAAAAATGGAAATACAGTGAATGCAGTTATATAAACAAATAAACAATAATCTGTTGCGCTGTACAAATCACACTAGAGACTACTGTCTTCTTATACAGTTCTACTTACAATCAAAATTAATACACATAACAAATAGTTTTGCCACCATGCATAAATGACAACTGCGCCAGTTGAATAGTGACCTAATAGTCCTTGAAAGTACAAGTCTCTCTTCAGATTGATGTGGTCACCAGCTCATGGTGCAGAGAAGAGTTTCCAGAAGAAAGCATGCAATAGATGGCATGAGCTCAGGACTAGCTGTAGTGCAAACCAAAGGAGTGGCAATCAAACACCTAGGTTGCCTTGCTGTTTCTTAGGGCTTCATCTGGCCACTTTTCTTTAGTGATGGAGCTCAACCCAGCTTTGGCAAAATTCAAACCATGGCACATTTATTAGTAAGTGCTACCCATTTCCTCTTGAATTCTTCGCAGTCACCAAACATAGCAGGTGCCTTTTGGACTCTAAGTCCCCTTGGCATTCTATTGACCTTATAATATAGCATGTAGCTGCATGCATGCTCTCCTCTTGAACAAAACATTTAAGGAGCTTAAATCACTTTCCTCTTTTCTAGTGTCATCGTTAAATATAGCTGGTACATTGCCTAATATCTGGCTGATCTCTGTTGCTGTGAAGGCAAATTGCTCTATACTAATATCCATAATATAGGTTAACACACAAAAATGGAAATACAGCAAATGCAGTTATACAAACAAATAAACAGAATAATCTGTTGCGCTGTACAAATCACACTAGAGACTACTGTCTTATACAGTTCTACTTACAACCAAAATTAATACACATATCAAATAGTTTTGTCACCATGCATAAATGACAACTGAGCCAGTTGAATAGTGACCTAATAGTCCTTGAAAGTACAAGTCTTTCTTCAGATTGATGTGGTCACCAGCTCATGGTGAAGAGAAGAGTTTACAGAATAAAGCATGCAATAGACAGCATGAGCTCAGGACTAGCTGTAGTGTGAACCAAAGGAGCTTCATCAGGAGCTCCTTTCTTAGGGCTTCATCAGGCTGGTGACCACATTGATCTGAAGAGAGACTTGTACTGTCAAGGACTATTAGGTCACTATTCAACTGGTGCAGTTGTCATTTATGCATGGTGGCAAAACTATTTGATCTTCATCGTGGTCTCTATGCATCACACCTATGGGTTAGGCGCCTGCACTGACTCCGATTCGGGAAGCTTCTATCAAGCTTGAGAGAATTCGGAGCCCCTCCTCCGAGCATGCACGGGGACCCCAACCAGTTCTCTTCTGACCGCCACGCTGATCACTTGATCTGCTTCGGTCCAGGAACTTTCTTCTTGTTAGGGTCAGTGTTTTTCTTTCATTTCTAGTCCTTCCTACCTTATCTGCTCACTTTTATTGGTTTTCTTTCGCTCTAAAAAAAAAAAGAGGGTTAATTATCTTGTTTTTCTTGCCAATTTCGGTTGGATTCCCCCTCCCTCTTTCTTCTACTGCTTTGCCCCACTTCTATTGCAAAGCGGTGGGGGTTCTTCAAATGCTGCACGCAGTGTGGATCCAAGCTAGCACCGCCCGACGGCCACTCTTTGTGCTTGCTCTGTTTGGGTGAGGCACATCGTACTAACACCTTTGTCCATTGCGGCAAGTTCTTGAATCAGACGAGGAAAAACAGCGGCCAGACTTCAAGTGGCTCTTCTGGAGTCAGCACTGCGACCAGGGGCAATGACTTCTACACTGATTGAGGTAACCACAAAGTCAGCATTGGACGATCGACCTCAATCAACACCAACGGATCAGCATCAATCGACACCGAAGGATCAGCCCCGATCATCCGCAGCATTAGGCATCGCCTCCCCCACTGCTGGGAAATCAACACTAAAACCACCCACACTGACAACGTTGTCAGGGTCCTTGACACTGACGTCTAAGAAAAAGGAGGTAAAGGGCCATACTAAGGTGAAACACAAGCACCTTAAACCTAGCCCTAAGTCCACTCCGATGAGTGCAGCATCAACGGCTACTATGCAGGCTGCTGCTGCCCTGCTCCGCTCGGTTTCATCGGATCTGTCGATGATGCCAGAGATACCACCTATCATGCTGCTGGATTCACTGATCTGTCGAATGGTCTCCCCGGCACACAGACCGATGCCGGAAGATCTTCCTCCTTTGGGATCGGAGATTGAAGGGATACCCTCACACTAAGTGGTATCCCATAGGCAGAGCTCCAGGTCCTCAACCTCTGACCAATCATGCTCCCACTCGCCCATCAACACCGGTTGTCGACATCGATGTAGATCCAGGCATAGACGAGACCATTAATCTTCTTGCCACAGCAGCCCTTCTTCAAGATTTGGGATCAGTCCTCTCGTGACAGACCGCCTGCCGCCTTTGCCATCCCTCAGTTATCTATGATGGTACCGTGGGACCATAGACAGCTGCAGTACCTCTATAGCACACTGCCATTAGCCACAATGTTCCCGTGGCTGAACCAGACTAAGCTGGGGGACTGGGATCAATGATCGAGCATCTCCCACCATCCCTCTCCTGCTCGGGATCGTACTACCCTGATACTGTAACCGTCTAAGGCCCGCGAGAACCCATTGATACCGACAGACCCTCCCTCATGGAAGGAATCGAGGCTGATTTCACCGAGATTGACAGTGACACAATCACAGCCAATGGCTCATACATCACTTCCGATGCAGTTTGACCTGTCACACACGTTGTCAGGAGAGGAAGAATTTTCTCACTCCACAGGGAGCAATTCAGATGAGGAAGATTCTGGCGCACTGGCCATAGAATGGGTTCAGATGCCCCCCACTCCCATCTTCGTTCAGACAGCAACATTGCTGGCCCTTCGGCAAGAAGTTCAACAACTGCTAGAAAAGGGAGCCATAGAGGGAGTTCCCCCTGCAGAGACGATGGGGGGGTCTTTGTCCCATTCTAGATCTCAGAGCTCTCAATTAATTTGTTGTATACCGCAAATTTTGGATGACGTCTCTCCAGAGCATACTCCCCCTTCTGGAGCTAGGGATGTTGATGGCCACAATTGATCTACAATATGCCTACTTCCACCTAGACAACTTTATCCTCTACAGACAGTTCCTCCGCTTCGCCATAGGAGAGCACCATTATCAGTACATGACCTTACCGTTTGGTCTTTCGACGGCACCCAGCGTGTTCACGAAGACAATGGTGGCGGTGGCAGCTCACCTAAGGCTTCAAGGGGTAATGGAAATAGATGATTGGCTCTTGGTAGCAGGATCCAAGAGCCTCTTATTGATCTATGTACAGTTGACTCTTCTCAAGTGGCTGGGTCTTTGTGTCAACCACAAAAAAATCATGCCTGATCTCATCCAAACAGGTGAACTTTATAGAGGAAATGATCAATGCTACAGTAGGCAGGGCATTTCTTCCTATACAGCGTGCTCACACTCTGGCATCCCTGACCCACTCTCTAAGGCTGTGGTCTCCGTCCTGGAGGTACAGAAACTACTAGGACTCATGGCAGCCACCACGAGTGTATTGCCACTGGCGGAACTCCGCATGCAACCCCTCCAACTGTGGTTTGTACGTAATTTCAAATCCTCCAGACATCCTCAGTCCAAGCTTCTGCTGGTGCCTCCAAGCATGGGGAAGTTGCTTCTATGGTGGGAGAGCATTCAGAATCTCTTAGTGGGGGTGCCGTTCCACCCACCTACATCCACTGTCACTCTGACCACAGTCACCTCATTGTGGGGATGGGGGGGCACACATCAACGACTTTTGTGTGGGATCAGTGTGGAAAACACATCTGAAGGGCTCCCACATCAATTATTTGGAGTTGCTAGTGATCCAATACGCTCTACAGTCATTTTTGCTGATGATACAGGGAAAAGTGGTTGCAATCCTGGCGGACAACACCACAGCCATGTCCTACATGAACAGATAGGGCAGGACCGTATCCCGCAGAATATGTCACTTGGCTTTCACTCTTTGGGATTGGTGCCTCAGTCATGACTTCTGGATATTAGCGATGCATCTTCCGGGTACTCAAAACGACTGAGCAGATGCCCTCAGCAGGGGCGCAGCACAGCTTCACAAATGGGAGCTGAACTGGAAGTACCTGAGTCCCATTTTCCGACAGTGGGGCCAACCACAGGTGGATGTCTTTGCAACAAGATCAAACTCCAAATGTGCCCCAACTCTGTGGCAGGGAGGGGGAGCAGACCCGCTTTCTCTAGGAGACGGTCTCCTAATCCCTTGGAGAGGGAAATCCCTTTTCCTCTTTCTACCAATCCTTCTCATCATGAGGGTAGTAAACAAGATCTTATGACACAAGCTGGCCTGTATTCCTGTGACTCCATGGAGGCCCGAAGACCTTACCCGCCGGCCTTCCTGGGCCTGCGAGAGGCCTAAAGACACCACCCACTGGCCTTTCCGGGCCTGCGCCAAGGCCCAAAGACCCCGCCTGATGGCCTTCCCGGACCCGCGCCAAGGCGCTGGGGCCCACAGGAGGCCCGAAGACCCCGCCCACCAGCCTTCCTGCACCCATGCCTGAAGAGCTTGATCAGGGTTAGTGAGGGATCTGTAGGGGTGGGTGGGGGCTAGATGGAGGGGTGGGAGAGCCTCCTCCCATCTCTTTGCCGTCTTTCCCTCCTTTTTTTCTTTCTTTCCTTCTCTCCTTCTTTCTCTCTTTTCCCCTTCCTTCCTTCCTTCCTTCCTTCCTTCCTTCCTTCCTTCCTTCCTTCCTTCCTTTCCCTTCTCTCTCTCTCTTTCTTTCTCTCTTCTCTTTTCCTCCCTCTTTCCTTTTCTTTCTTTCCCTCCTCTCTTTCTTTCCCTCCTTTCCTTCTTTTTCTTTTTCCCTCCTTCTTTCACTCTTTCTTTTCTTCTCTCTTTCTTTCTCTCTTTCCTTCCTTCTTCTTGTGGTAGCAAAAGTGTCATGCACTTCTGCTCAACTTTTTAAAAGTACAATTTTACCTTATTTCTTGCATTGTGACTATGTGACTAAATCTGAAGTATAACTTGTAATACTGCTATTGTTAAAGTTAATTTTATTTATTTATTTATTAGATTTTTTTTTAGTTACCACTCACCCAAAGAGTCTCATGGTGACTTACAACATTAAAACCAATATGGTAAAAACATAAAAATGAATAACAAATATAAATCATTAAAATATTAAAATACGTGTCTATTGCCATACCACTGTTAAAACAGCCCAAACACATAGTTATCCTCCGAAGGCCAGCCCAAATGATTTAGCTTTGCATGCCCTGTGAAATAATACTTCTTTGCCTACATCAGTTTGAATTTTGCTTTCTGTGAATAGAAGCAGGAGGACTCCTTTGCCGTTTCAGATGAATAAAACAAATATTTCTTACATCAATTCAGTGCAATAATTCAGTTGAATTTCTGTCTCTATTGACATGAAATAATTGTTTGCGTTCCTAACCTCATTGCAGTGAAGATGTTACTAGAGATTGATCAGAATGGTCTAAAAGCAAATTGATTTTTAAGTAACGCAAAAGCTGGGGGAATTAAACCCCCACTTTCCCCTCAAATAAGACATATAATAACTGCTTTACTGAGAAAGCATAGTGGTCTGAGACCCAAAACTCCTTTTGTATCTATAATTAGTAACAATCATATTTGTAGCAGAGGGATAGTTTTGGTTTAGTACTCAATATCATATCTAGACACCACTTGCCTAAGTTCCATGAAGACATGGGAGGAAGATTTACAAATTGATTCGAATGTCCAGGAATGGAACTGGATCTGGGAGAAAGTTGCTCCAAAATTAATGTCAATGAGTTTGAGGGAGAAATTGTATCAGATAGTTTTTCAGTGGTATCTTACACCTCACAAGTTATCTGTTACCTATTGAAATCTATCAAATGCATGTTGGAGATATGGCTTACAACATACAGACTTAACACATGTGTTTTGGCCATGTCCATAAATCAGTTTATTTTGGCAAAATCTGAATTAATTTTTTAATTGTCTGTTTTCCCCTCCAGCCTCCACCCTTGGGCGCATTGTGAAGGTGCCTGCTGGTCCCTTAGTACGAGTTGAGGACACAGAAGTGAGGATACCCTGCAACGTTACTCAATATGATGGACCCAGTGAGCAGAACTTTGATTGGGAGTTCTGTACAAACCCTGCTCAGGACTGTAAATTTTTACATGTAGTAAGTACTTGGGATCCTTTGTTCATGTCTGAGAAATATCGAGATCGAGTTACTCATGGAGACATCATGTTGAAGCGGAACAGCAACAATGCTGTGGAACTTGTGATTGGAAACATTCGCCCTACGGACCAAGGGATATATCGTTGCACTACACCCAGCACTGATTCTGTCTTTTATGGGAATTACAATGCTGTAGTCGAAGTCAAAGGTATTTCTGCAGGGTGAGGGGTATTTACAATTGGCATTGGGTCTTAGCATAACTTTGCAAGCATTACTTGGACTGTCTGAGGAGAATTAACTTGATCTGTCTTATGGGGTGCATTTTTGTCTTTGTTTGAAAGAAGGAGGATTTTTTTTCATTTAGGTCTATCAAATGTGTTATAAATATTTGCAAACTTGTTATCATAGAGTATAAAATAATAACCTGTCCTCAGCCTGATACAGTTTAAAGTCATCTATTAAGATCTGGGGTGCACTTCCAGTTATGCTTATCAGGTAGTCTTGTTGAACTTCATTATTCTTGATCTTGTGTAAATGTGACTGAATTTTCAGAGTGAGCTTGTAATAGCTGTACCTTTCCTTACTCTGCCACCTACACACTAGTGATACATGTGCTCCAAGGATGGCAGATGACCTAGCTTTGCATTGTGGTCAACTGTACTTCATAGACACACGTGAAATTAATTGATGGTTTGACTTTAAAATTATCAGGTTGAAAATGCCTCCTAAAACATTTTGGTTTTTCCCCTTAATTATTTTGTGTTTGTATAAAGATAATGTAATAGAATGCAGGGAGGAAGCAGTTTATACTTTTAAAACAGATGGTCCCTTTTGGTGGTGGAACTATTTGTTTGTTTATTTATTTATTTATAGAATTTCTACCCTGCCCTCCCAGCCTTAGCCAGCTCAGGGCAGCTTACATAAAAACAGATATGTTACCTTAAAACATAAATTACAATTAAAAGCAATTCTAAAACCATAATAAAGAGCTAGTGATCGTTGTTGTTCGTTTGATGGTGGCAGCCATAATTCGGTATTCTTAACTCACAGTCAACTCGCAGTGTTCATTTTGATTATTCTTGAAGTGCTTGATGTCCTTTAGGCTGTTGGTGGCAGTTTCAGGGATCCAGGACCCTCTCACATTCAGCCATCTGTTATTGGTGGCGGCGGCGGCTCCCAAAAGTCTGGTGGAAGAGCTGTGTTTTACAGGCCCTATGGAACTGTAGGATTAATTGATGGTTTGACTTTAAAATTATCAGGTTGAAAATGCCTCCTAAAACATTTTGGTTTTTCCCCTTAATTATTTTGTGTTTGTATAAAGATAATGTAATAGAATGCAGGGAGGAAGCAGTTTATACTTTTAAAACAGATGGTCCCTTTTGGTGGTGGAACTATTTGTTTGTTTATTTATTTATTTATAGAATTTCTACCCCGCCCTCCCAGCCTTAGCCAGCTCAGGGCAGCTTACATAAAAACAGATATGTTACCTTAAAACATAAATTACAATTAAAAGCAATTCTAAAACCATAATAAAGAGCTAGTGATCGTTGTTGTTCGTTTGATGGTGGCAGCCATAATTCGGTATTCTTAACTCACAGTCAACTCGCAGTGTTCATTTTGATTATTCTTGAAGTGCTTGATGTCCTTTAGGCTGTTGGTGGCAGTTTCAGGGATCCAGGACCCTCTCACATTCAGCCATCTGTTATTGGTGGCGGCGGCGGCTCCCAAAAGTCTGGTGGAAGAGCTGTGTTTTACAGGCCCTGTGGAACTGTAGGAGGTCCCGCAGGGCCCTGATCTCTTCCGGGAACTCATTCCACCAGGATGGGGCTGCCACTGAGAAAGCCTTGGTCCTGGTTATTGACAGCCTAGCCTCCTTAAGACCTGGGAGGGCCAGTTGGTTCTGAGCCCCTGACCGCAGTGCTCTTTGGGGGACATGTGGGGAAAGACGGTTCCTCGGATATGTAGGTCCTTGACCATATAGGGCTTTAAAGGCAAGAACCAGCGCCTTGAAACGAATCCGGTATGCTATCGGCAGCCAGTACAGTGCCTTTAGCACAGGCTGGATATGCTCCCATTTAGGGAGCCCTATCAGAAGCCTGGCTGCAGGGTTTTGCACCAGCTGCAGCTTCCGGATTTGAGACAAGGGCAGCTCCATGTAGAGCATTACGGTAGTCCAGTCTCAAGGTGACCATGACCATCGCATGGATCACTTTCACCAGGTTGTCATGTTTGAGGAAGGAAACCAACTGCCTGATCAGCCAAAGATGGTAAAAAGCTGATCTGGCAGTGGCTGCTACCTGGGCCTCCATAGTTAAGGAGGCATCCAGGAGCACTCCCAAACTCCTAACCTCTGGTGCTAGTGGTGCCCCATCGAAGGTCGGGAGCGGGATCCATAACCCTGGTCCGGTCCGACTCAGGCACAGGACCCCCATCTTCAACGGATTCAGTTTCAGTTGGCTCAGTCTAAACCACCCAGTTGAGATATGAAGAGCATGATGTTAAGATTTGCTGGTATTTTCTGACATGAGTGATTTTGTTTTGCCTCTGCATAGTCATTTGTATAATTAGGCATCTTTTTTTCATGACAACCTATCACAGCTTGACTCAGTTTCACCGTCACCTTTATTGTAAATTCATTTATTATTTTTATTATTATTATTATTAGCAAGTCTGATAACTTTCTCTTCTCTAAACAGTGATTGCAGATGGCTTAACTGTGACTGGGTCAAAAGCACGGTCTGCATCTGCTTTGAACTTATCGGAAGGGGATTCATTTCAGTTGCGCTGCTCAGCTTCCACCAATTCCTCGGAACACACCCATCTTCATGTTTCTTGGGAATTCAAGAATGACCTTGTGTGGCAAGAAATCCTCTCTTTAACGCATGAGGGCAAATTTCAGCCTGGCCCAGATTATAACGAGCGCTATATCAGTGGATATGTGCGCTTAGATGCCATGGCCAATGACATTTACCGCTTGTCTGTGTCTCAGGCTCTTCCATCAGATGAGGGTGCCTACAGATGTCGAGTGAGTGAGTGGGTTAAAGATGCAGATGGTTCATGGCAAAAGATCCAAGAAAAAAGTGTTGATTTAGCTAATGTTGTGGTGCAGCCAACAGGTGAGTGTGCATCAAATGATCATGGTCTGCAGCTCTATCTCTGCCTTGGTGACAAGGGTTTATAAAGGGTTTGAGGAACATTGGCATGCCATCACAAAGGGAAAAACAACACTGTGTATGAAAGTTGTAGGCACTGTTGCCCCGTAGGTCAGCACAGGTATTTACTGTCTTAAATGTTTCATATGGCACAGAATATCAACCCAAGTTTTCTAGTGAATATTAAGATCTTTCAGTGAAAAAAAATACAGCATATTAGGATATCCTTGTATAGCTATTTTTGGACTACATGGTGATGGTGGTGGTACTTGTTTCAGATCTGATGTGTTTTTGAAGTTGTTTTTATAACTTCTTCCTAGAGGCTTCCCCTTCAGGAGCTTTTGCTAGGGTATTTGTTCAAAAAGATATTAGAGATTGTTCAGGGTTTAAAGTTAACAGAAACCTGCAGTTGTCTTCAAATTAGTGATGCTTTCTTTATTTTGATGACATACTTTGTATGCTGGATATCCGAGTGTCCAAGCACATAGATGGCAAAAGATATAAGCATGCAGTTGTCATATTGTGAAAGGAATAACAAGCAAGATGGCCCCTTCACAAAGTAAAATTATGATCTACTTTTAGAAGTGTGTTCTGGCAAAGTCTGAAATCCAGTTAATCATCATTGAGAGAATTTTTGAGAATACTACCAGGATAAGTAATTACAGTGTTATTTAGGTCTTGATGGTGGTTAAATTGGGAAATCTGAGTGAATCAATTTGCTCCTTCTTTGAAAGTGTGTATCAGCTAGAAAATAAAGTAGACCTCTATTTTTTCAAGAGTTTTCTATTTCTTGCATTGCTTTGCCAAGTTCCTAAGTTCATGATGAAGCATTTTTTGTTACACCATAGTGTTGCTTCAAAACAGAGGTTTGAAACATTTATGTGTGTGAGAAAGAGAGGTATGCCATTTGTTGTTTGAGGAAGAAAAAAACTATAGCAAGCCACGCTATATTCTTTAGTAGAGCACCTTCCAGTCAGAAAGGGTTCATATGTACCGTATATTATCGCTGAAATGTAAGATCCTTTATGTTAGCCTGTCAGTGAATTTTAGTAGAAAAGGTGCAAGTGGATTAGGCCTTTCATATGCCAACATAAGCAAAAGTAGTTTTTTTAAATTCCAGGAATTTGGTAATATACTAGAATTTCTCTAAGCTCAAGCGCGGAGGAATCAGTAAAACTTGAAAGAGTCTGTGTTTTGCTGCCTTTCATTCTAACACTGAACAATATGCACCTGAAGCACTTTACATGCAAATAGAAAGGTGTACATAAATAAGCAGGCAGTGTGAACTGACAATCACATAACTTGCTGTACTATGAAATTTAAAATAACAATGTTCTGGTCTTGAATTCTCCCCCACTCGACCCCCCCACAGCTTTAGGTGTGTTCATCACTAGAACTAATGTATCGGTGACAGAGAGAGACTCCCTTGACCTTACCTGCAACTTCACAACGGATAGAAGTGGCATTTTCCAAGCAGAGGTCACATGGTACTACAGTGAATCACCTGATGGCCCCATGGAAGATGCTCAGATTTTGCTGAGTGCAGACCGTGACTCTGTAATTAGTGACTCTACTCTCATTAGCCTCAGTCTTGTAGACCGAAGTTCTTACCACCTGTTGGTACGTGACATGAGTATTGAAGATTCTGGCTACTACTTCTGCCAAGCAGCTCTGTGGGTGCCACAATACAATGGTAGCTGGCACAAGGTAGCAGAGAGAACCTCTGTGCCAGTCACTGTGGAGGTGACTCCATTAGGTAAGTATCCTGATAAACTACTTATCCTATGGCTTTTTTAATACTAGTGGTCTCCAGGGTGGTGTTTGAGGGTGCCACTGCACTCATTGATGTATGTTTTTGATGCCCATTTGCTTCTTCTTCAAAGCATAGAGCCGTTCCTTGCTTTGCTGCATTTCATTCGCATAGGATGTACTTCAGATGAGTTTGGAAGTGCACCTTTGTGACTGCATGGAGTTCCCACATGGAAGAAGCTGTCTCCCTTATAGTAGAACACTTGCAAAGTCATAAGGTTAAAAATACCTTATTTGAATAATATGTATAAGATCCTCCACAGGAACTCCCATGCTTTACTTGGCTCAGAGCCTCCCAACATTCTGTGATGGGTACCCTCCCCCCATCAATTCTACCTTGCAAATGTGGTATCTACCTTGCAAATGTGGCGCTCTAGACCAGGGATGTCGAACTCATTTGTTATGAGGGTCAGATCTGATATAAATGAGATCATGTTGGGTCAGGCCATGTGTGTCATAAAATGTAATACCAGGTAGTGGAGAGATAAACTTTATAAAGGACACAGACAAACACAATTAAAGATTTTTAAACTTTAAATAAAACATGCTTAAAACACTAGTACTCTTGCAATATTTTTTCTATTTAACAGTCTCTGATAACTGACACCTCTTGCTCTGAATTACTGCATCAAAATGTCTGTCCTGTAGCAATCCTGAGTATGCTGTTCAGGTGTGTATCTGTAAGCTGCAAACCTACTTTTGATTTATTGACATTCATTACAGGACTCTCATGCCCAGTGTTCTGAACCTAGGACCCAAGGAAAAACATGAAATGGCTGGGCATTGCGAGCTTTTGTACATGAGTTGTTTCATGTGCTCATCAAGAATATAAGAAGGCATCCGGACACAGACTGAGGGCCATGTGTTTGTCTACAAAACTATACTCTTCCCAAGAGAAATAACTACAACTTCCTACAAAGGAAATGTGCTGGGTGAACTTGGTCTGGCCACGCACTCTCAGCCTAATCCACCTTGCTGGATGGTTGCTATTCCTCCTCTAAAATAGTTCTCATTGTTTTCTTACTGAGAACGTCTGGATCATGAAGTCATTAATACAGTGAAAAGGGGGAGGGCACCCAGTAGTACCCAGAAGAGCCCTGGCATAATCAATTGGCTCTCTCAGGAGAACTGAAAACACATGAAGCTTCAGTGTTCTTAGTGTCTCTCGTGAAGATGCCTTCTGCCTTTTATAAAGCTGAGACATTCAGAAGCTTTCCACAAGCCTGAGGGCTTTTTTGGTATAAGATCCCCCAAAAGAATTCCCATGCTTTACTTTGAGCACCTTTCAATGGCCCAGCCTTATCTAACGGTCTGATAAAGCTATCAGCTGTACAAACTGCTCTGCAGCACTGTAATTTCTCTTCACTTGGTCAGCTGAAGAGAACATACAAAGCTAATGTTCAGCTTCTTTTAGCTATGAAAGGTGGATGTGCGCCATGTGATTTCTTCTAGTTTTGCCAAAAATGTACTTATGTGACTGCTTCTAGCTGTTATACCCAGTTTCTACTGAATAAAGTGTTTTTTTAAAAAAAAGAACAAAGCAAAAAACAGTGAATTCATTAATACAAATATACATTCATTTTAATAGCGTCATTGCATTTAGAGTATGTCAGTAAAATTATATTTTGTGAAAGTGCCACATGGCATGATATTGTCTCAAAACAGCTCTGGTTTTCTGTAGTACTGTGCAGGTGAATGAGTACAGTGTATTGCTTAGAACCCCCTTGAAATGGTGTCCTTGGTCTCAAATCTGCAAGATTTCTCGGGGCACTTATCTTGGGATGATTTCCCAAAACCTGATGTGAACAGACTGCAAAGTACCTATGAAAGGGGGGGGGGGCATAGGTTTAGCTGGAGATGCTTTTTCATTTTTCCTTATTGTGATACTCCGTGGTCTTGTTATCATGGAGTACTGTGTCTTCAGTAACTCATGCACTGTTTCCCTAGCTGAACTCTTTAGCTTCTGTCATCCTGTTTTTTATGCACATATTTTGAGAAATGAGCATCCACGCAGCATATGAAAAATTGAAACCCAAGCACAAATTTCTGAAGAACCATGTTGTTTTGTAGAGTCTGCCTTGATGTGTCAGCATCTCTTAAAGGATAATTAAAAAATTCAAGTTTCTGGCTTTTGACTTCACAATTAGGAGCCAGATGATTCTTGACAGCCTTTCAAACAATGGAAACAAGCATTTTGCTTTCTCTTTGATGAAATTCAAGTGTTGGTGTGCATACGCTTATGAATGGCAAAGCCAGAGGCCAGCTAGGCAATGACCTCATCCTTGCCTCTCAAAGTGCAGTGCAGGAAGCCTCCTGACAGGTGGGAAGCCACCTGTACTCTTGGGAGCTGAGAGTGCTGCTGGATAAGTTTTGTAATATTTGTGCAGTGTGATTCTAAGCATGTTTATTCAGAAGTGTCACTGAATTCAGTGAGACATTTTCTCCCTAGTAAGAAAGCTTAGGATGACAGCTTTAGAGGACTGAGTGTGAGGGACCTTTTAAGATTTGATGAAAGAAATCGAAGAAGAAAATGGCATCATTATTAGCATCCCATTTACTTTTGTTTTCCACTTGCATAACTATGGGAATGATATTGTCACTATTGTCTAGAGATACCCACAGAGCCCACCACTGAATTCTTGTTCCCAGACTGCATGTGCTCGTTTAGAGAGAGAAGCAACTGCTTTCCTACACCTTTCCCAGCCTCAAAAGCTGGCTCAAACATGGTGACCTTTTCTGTGCTGAAAGTATTTCATGAGCTGCTGGGAATTTTCTTTCCTTTTTATTCCCAATTAGTAATTACTTGGGTGCAGGTGAAGAAGGGAGGATAAAAGTGTTCTTCAAGTGATCTTGCTTTGCCTGGGGTGATGGTGGTGGGGAGGGTAAAACAGAAGAAGAGTTATCATCTGAGGTTCATAAACTGCATGCAGAATTCAGCACCAGCCCCCTCCTGCTTGATTGAAGCTTGAGAGCTGGCAGGGTATTAAGCCATTGAACTGGCGGCTAGGCAGTTCTTTGACAGCTGACAGAGTGCGGGAATGAGGCTTATCCAGCAAGCCTTTTATTCCTTCCTTCTAAATCCTCTGTCTGAGAGTCGGTGTGAAGAGCCTAGCTGGAGCACTCCTGTCAAAGCCAAAACTTTCCCTCGCAAGCCACCGCATAGGGCCTTCCAAAAGCCAAAGTAATTAGCTGAATCCTTATTTGCCTTCAGCTTTCCTTTAAAAAAATCAAAGCAGAAAACTGTTATTCACACCTCTTTCTTGAAAACTAACTACTGCAATAAACTGTGTCCTAGCTACTATCTCACCGGTTCTGTGATTTATAAGATCTGGGATAGTACTTAATATAGTATTCCAGGCTATCTGTGCAGTAACAAAGAGCAGAGAGAGGCCCTTCAGATTCAGAGTGCTTATGATATTGTCAGAAGAACTTAATAAGGCTGTAAAGGTAACTTGAAGTTCATTGTCAGTTGCTACCTCCAATTCTGAGCACTGGGAGCAAGAAAATGTGGGCTGTGTTCCAATAATAAATAATTTATTGGCATTTTAACTTGGCTTGACATCATTGGCCATGGAGTGTAAAATGAACTGTTAAAACAGTGAAAACACTGGGTACAGAGACCCAAAATCCTATGGGCATGCTTTTGCAAAATGTTGAACTCCTACAGTTGAAAATTCACAGATGACTTGCAATTTGAAATGTTGAAAATTTGCAGACAGCTTGCAATTTGAAATGTTGTTTTCCATGACCAGAATGCTTTTGTGAAATTACTGCAAAATAGCTTTACTTACTGTGTTTCTAGTGTCAGCATTTGCCTTGTATTTTTGTTGGAAGATGCCAGTGGATATCACTGTGAAGACAGCAAGGTTCACTTACTGGAATCACCTAGCCCATTGTTGCCTTGGCTAATGGTAGTTGCTGTGTCTCAGGGTTCAACTATAGAAGGCAGAGGATACAGCAAACATACTGAAATTAAGCAGATATGGTCTGGTCTGTGCCTGGATGATAAAACTCTCAGGAATTCTTGTGAATGCTGCCTTGAGCTTTATAACAGAAGGAAGGCAGAATATAATGTAATATCCTATGCCATGACTGGCAAGGTACTACAAGTATTCTGAAATCATCAAATGATCTGTGGATAGATTACTTATATTCTTTACATCATACATGTCTTCTTTTCACTCTTGTAATTGCTTCCTTTGGTTTCTTTCTTTTCCAAATTCTATGCAGAGCCAAATTACCATGTGTTTCTGAATGCTTCTAAAATGCCAAAGTATTCAGAGGATCCCACAGAACTGGAGTGTAGGATCACAGAAGCACAAAACGCAGAAGCAAATGTCCGTTACACTGTGTCTTGGTACTACAGACTGCCTTTACGTAGTGATGAAGTAGTTAAAGATGAACTTCTCGCCACCATGGATGCGGACTGGACACTGGTAGTTGGGGAGAGGAGCAAACAACGAGCCCAGAATGGGGAAATAATTTTTTCTAAGTCAGCCATGGACACCTTCCGTTTACGAATCCAGTGGACCTCAGAGGCGGATAAAGGAGAGTATTATTGTATAATTTCTTCGTGGAGCAGGCAGCGCAACAATAGCTGGATAAAGATCAAGGATGTGGCTTCTATGCCTGTAAGCATTTTATGGTCTACGCAAGGTAGGAATTTTGCCCTGTCTCACTTTAAATCTTGTGATGAAAATTGTTGATGACTTGCCTTAATAGATGCTTGCCTTAATAGATACATGCAGATTGAACAATTCTGAAGATCCTGGTAAAAATATATAGAACTGTCATAACC
>NW_015160851.1:600876-609832 GCF_001447785.1 Gekko japonicus | reverse complement strand
GTATGGTGTCATCTAGGGGAGTATGCAGGAAGAATAATCCCATATCTAACAAAAATGTTGGGTTAAGGTTGCTAGGAGCTGTGGGCAAACAAAATATTTTGAGTCCATGTTGGGTATATGACTTTGGTGTTCCTGTGGATTTTTGGACCCATAACTTCGGGGATCCCTTGGTAAGATATAGGTGTATAGTTGTTCCATCTTTACATTGGGATTAAATCCACCCACAAAAGAAGTAGCTGCTACCCTACTGGGTTAAAGAGCAGGATCCAATTGCACTACAAAATAACCAGTTTTTAACTTCCAGTTTCTAACTACTTAATCCCTTAAAAGGTGATTATATATTCTGTAGGTGACCTGAGAAATGACTGTAAACTTAAAGCTGAGTATATGTAGCTTCTCTAGCATTACTTGCATTATTTATTGTGGTAGGCTCCTGTTCTTTCTAAGCACTGTGTGAGAATGTAGTATAGGGTTGCGAGGTGCCCCCGGCCACTGGCAGGGGATGAGGGAGGTAGGGTTGCCAGATCCAGGTTGGGAACGTCTTGGAGATTTTGGGATGGAGCCTAGGGAAGACAGGGACCCTAGTGGGGTATAATGCCATAGAGTCCACCCTCCAAAGCATCTATTTTCTCCAGGGAAACTGATCTCTGTAGTTTGGAGATGAGCTGTAATTCTGGGGGAATCCCCAGTTCCCAGCTGGAGGCTGGCCTCCCTAATAGTAGAAAGCAGCCTGCAGTGCATCTAAAGGACGGGTACAATGTCTGAAAGAAATAGTAGCTTTGAATTAAGGGACTGATGCTGGCATCAGTGCAAAGCACTGAACGTTTAGGCTACATGTTTTGAGATTTCATCAGGCATAGTCTGCACATTCCCTTTCCCCATGCTAAGAAGGCAAAAAAACTTTATTTTAATTTGGCGTAGTGGGGCCCATCATTGTTTTCCCAGTGTAATGTCTTGTTTGGCCTTGCTCAATAAATTGAGGACAGAAATGAAATCAATTTAACTTTCCCTCACATGTTAAAGAAAAGTGCTCTAGGATTCTTATCCTGAGAAAGTTACATCCGTACAGTAGCTTCTGACACTTCTGGGTGCGCAAGACTGCAAGCAATGTGGAGTTTGGGAAATTCCCTCTCCAAAGATGGCTCCCCTACTCCCATCTGTCAGTTTTGTACAAAATGAGCACAGGGTTTATGAAAGCTCTGTCAGTTCATGCTGGCCACTGCTAGAAGCACTTGCAAGGGGCTGGAAAACAAACCACACTTCTATGCATTAAGAGCTGTCCTTATGTCTTTATGAGATATAGCTACTTGCCGGCAGCAGTGATATTGTTACATTGTACTTGAAGGGCTGACTTGAAAGTTGGTGTCGTCAGCAGATATTTTGAAGTCCATCTTCTGTCGCGATCTTAGAGAATGCCCTGGACTTAAAAGTTCCTTGTATGTGTAAATGCGGAAAATGAAAATATAAAACAGTGCAAATAGTAGACTTTCAGTGCAATCTTGCGCATTTATTTCAGTCTAAGTCCATTGGAGACAATGGTTTATACTGGTGTAATTGTCAACCTTCATTGGACTCAGTTGTGAGTGGATTTGATTGACTGATATATCTAAACACAGGCAGAGCTTAAACAAAGCACCTTGCTTACTGGCTTTAGAGTACTCTGGCCCTGATGCAGACAGTCCCATATAAACTGAAGTGGCTGTAATTTCCAGATATTGTATTGCAGAAGTCAGCTGTTGAGGTCAAAGCATGTGATTAAGGGAAGGATAGAAGATTTAGTCAAAAACCCCTTTCTGTTTTAATGTGAATTTCTACTGAGACTCACAATGTGCAGCCAAATCATACTTAGTCTCCACTACATAGCTGAACAAAGCTTATTTTTTAATGTAGCTGTCTCCAGGTAATACATCAGTTGTTCTGATAATGCGTTCAACTTGCAGGGGAAGCACCAGGGTGAGCTGGAAAACTTCATCCAGTAGCCCAACAATCCTGGTGAATGAACAGTTTATAATCCCCACCACCTTGCCTCCCCACCACCTGCCTTTCTGTTGACGATTTAATGTGTATATTTGGTGATGTCAGTTCTTATCAGGGAATTCAAAAAGCAGAAGGGGATGGCACATGCTTTACATTCAGATGATGTCTGCTTCCATTTTGGCTATCTCTGGTTAGAGACATCTTCACATGACCTTTCCTCAAGACCTCAAAGAGTCCCCATTAGTTAGTCAACAGTACCAGGGTAAACTCTGTATGAGGAAGCTTCATATGTTCATACTTCAAGGTAACCGAACATTGATCGTGATGAGATTTCTCTTCAGCAAACCAAAAAGGGAAAAAAGAAAATAATTGTGGAAAGGTCCAGCACTAGGTGAATTCTCTGATCCCCCTGACAAAGCTTGTAGGGTGAAATGCTTAGGGGCCTTGTATGACAATAAAGCTGTCACCTGGCATCTTTTTTTCCTTTTTGGTTTGCTGGCACATTCTGGGTGTAGCCCAATTTTTCCTGTTTTTTGAGATTTTTCTCCATGTATTTATTCCATCCAGCGTCATTCCATCCACGAGAAACTAAGTCAGTTTCTGTTCACTTTCTTTAGAGAAGTTGTCTTGCTCTGAACTGGTAGGTATTAGAAATATATTAAGAATCTGAAAGGTTAAATGAATCCAAATTAATGGGCCCAATGTTAAAGGAAATAAATATAAGATATAGATACAGACCAATTGTAGAAAAATACGAGTATTTATTTACAAAATACTTTAAAAAACAATGAAACCCCCTAATATAGCCTCAGCTTGGGAGTTCCGGGCGACGCTGACTAGAATGGCAGCTTGAAACTGCCGCTCCGATCCCACCCCCACCACACTTATTTTATACGGCTCATAAAACGGCGCTTTGGGCTGCTCGTCGCCTGCCTTGTGAACTTCAGCAGAGAGAGGCGTGGGCAGGTGGGTCTCTGTGTATCCAAACTGCAGCAACTCTAACTACCTGGTTTAGAGCCGGGCCTTAGGACCCTGCGGCATCTTGCTTTCAACGCTGGTCCCAGCACTCACTGCCTGCCTCTTTCCTTCCTTGGCTGGCTGGCGTCCTGGCTAGAAACACTCATTTCATCCCTTTAATTCTCAACAGCCAGGTCTGAGCTTTTTTGCTTTCTGCTCCCCCCCCCCGCATGCTTGTCGCCTCCCCCCTTCAATATAAAGAGAGAGCCTGAATTGTAGTAAGGTATGCATAGGGCTCTTTTTGTAGCAGGAACTCCTTTGCATATTAGGCGACCCCCCCGCAATGTATCCAATCCTCCAAGAGCTTACAGAGCTCTTCTTACAGGGGCTACTGTAAACTCTTGGAGGATTGGCTACATTAGGGGTGTGTTGCCTAATATGCAAAGGAGTTCCTGCTACAAAAAGAGCCCTCAGTGGAATGCTGCGCGGGGGGGGGGGGGAGCTATTATTGCATAATCTGATTAAGCTTCCCTCTCCCTTTCCCCAGTGCCCCAGCCCCACCAGCCAGAAATTCCTGGCTAAGGGGCTGGGAATGAGGCTCCAGCCCTCAGTTCCAGCCTGCTGATGTCTGTTGCAAAACCTCCAACCTATGCTGTTTCATTTCTCTTTTAGTGAGAAGAATAGCTTGGCTCTGTCTGTTTTCTTTGTTTATTGGTTGAAGGTAGTTTTAAATGTTTGGATTCAAGTGGCGTAGAATTTCCTATGCATTCAAGCTCTTAGTATTCCGGTAAATCTTTGACTTCCTTTATGGTACCAAGACCTTGTCAACCTTCATTGGACTCAGTTGTGAGTGGATTTGATTGACTGATATATCTAAACACAGGCAGAGCTTAAACAAAGCACCTTGCTTACTGGCTTTAGAGTACTCTGGCCCTGATGCAGACAGTCCCATATAAACTGAAGTGGCTGTAATTTCCAGATATTGTATTGCAGAAGTCAGCTGTTGAGGTCAAAGCATGTGATTAAGGGCAGGATAGCAGATTTAGTCAAAAAGCCCTTTCTGTTTTAATGTGAATTTCTACTGAGACTCACAATGTGCAGCCAAATCATACTTAGTCTCCACTACATAGCTGAACAAAGCTTATTTTTTAATGTAGCTGTCTCCAGGTAATACATCAGTTGTTCTGATAATGCGTTCAACTTGCAGGGGAAGCACCAGGGTGAGCTGGAAAACTTCATCCAGTAGCCCAACAATCCTGGTGAATGAACAGTTTATAATCCCCACCACCTTGCCTCCCCACCACCTGCCTTTCTGTTGACGATTTAATGTGTATATTTGGTGATGTCAGTTCTTATCAGGGAATTCAAAAAGCAGAAGGGGATGGCACATGCTTTACATTCAGATGATGTCTGCTTCCATTTTGGCTATCTCTGGTTAGAGACATCTTCACATGACCTTTCCTCAAGACCTCAAAGAGTCCCCATTAGTTAGTCAACAGTACCAGGGTAAACTCTGTATGAGGAAGCTTCATATGTTCATACTTCAAGGTAACCGAACATTGATCGTGATGAGATTTCTCTTCAGCAAACCAAAAAGGGAAAAAAGAAAATAATTGTGGAAAGGTCCAGCACTAGGTGAATTCTCTGATCCCCCTGACAAAGCTTGTAGGGTGAAATGCTTAGGGGCCTTGTATGACAATAAAGCTGTCACCTGGCATCTTTTTTTCCTTTTTGGTTTGCTGGCACATTCTGGGTGTAGCCCAATTTTTCCTGTTTTTTGAGATTTTTCTCCATGTATTTATTCCATCCAGCGCCATTCCATCCACGAGAAACTAAGTCAGTTTCTGTTCACTTTCTTTAGAGAAGTTGTCTTGCTCTGAACTGGTAGGTATTAGAAATATATTAAAAATCTGAAAGGTTAAATGAATCCAAATTAATGGGCCCAATGTTAAAGGAAATAAATATAAGATATAGATACAGACCAATTGTAGAAAAATACGAGTATTTATTTACAAAATACTTTAAAAAACAATGAAACCCCCTAATATAGCCTCAGCTTGGGAGTTCCGGGCGACGCTGACTAGAATGGCAGCTTGAAACTGCCGCTCCGATCCCACCCCCACCACACTTATTTTATACGGCTCATAAAACGGCGCTTTGGGCTGCTCGTCGCCTGCCTTGTGAACTTCAGCAGAGAGAGGCGTGGGCAGGTGGGTCTCTGTGTATCCAAACTGCAGCAACTCTAACTACCTGGTTTAGAGCCGGGCCTTAGGACCCTGCGGCATCTTGCTTTCAACGCTGGTCCCAGCACTCACTGCCTGCCTCTTTCCTTCCTTGGCTGGCTGGCGTCCTGGCTAGAAACACTCATTTCATCCCTTTAATTCTCAACAGCCAGGTCTGAGCTTTTTTGCTTTCTGCTCCCCCCCCCCGCATGCTTGTCGCCTCCCCCCTTCAATATAAAGAGAGAGCCTGAATTGTAGTAAGGTATGCATAGGGCTCTTTTTGTAGCAGGAACTCCTTTGCATATTAGGCGACCCCCCCGCAATGTATCCAATCCTCCAAGAGCTTACAGAGCTCTTCTTACAGGGGCTACTGTAAGCTCTTGGAGGATTGGCTACATTAGGGGTGTGTTGCCTAATATGCAAAGGAGTTCCTGCTACAAAAAGAGCCCTCAGTGGAATGCTGCGTGCGGGGGGGGGGGAGCTATTATTGCATAATCTGATTAAGCTTCCCTCTCCCTTTCCCCAGTGCCCCAGCCCCACCAGCCAGAAATTCCTGGCTAAGGGGCTGGGAATGAGGCTCCAGCCCTCAGTTCCAGCCTGCTGATGTCTGTTGCAAAACCTCCAACCTATGCTGTTTCATTTCTCTTTTAGTGAGAAGAATAGCTTGGCTCTGTCTGTTTTCTTTGTTTATTGGTTGAAGGTAGTTTTAAATGTTTGGATTCAAGTGGCGTAGAATTTCCTATGCATTCAAGCTCTTAGTATTCCGGTAAATCTTTGACTTCCTTTATGGTACCAAGACCATCTGTAATTTTGTGGTTGGTATGCTGATGACATGTGGCGTATCTCATTAACTAAGTCTCCAGGAGCTTCTGTCTGTGGTTAATGGATGACAAGCTGGATCCATACAAGTCAGAGGAGATGCTGTTTGGAAAAGCTGCTGGTCTGGAGTGAATTGCACTGCCTAGTCCTAGGTATGGTAGCATTATATCTGGCAAATAGTATGAAGAGCTTAGGGTACAATTGGCCCCATCTCTTCTCATAGAAAGTGAAGACATTGCTACTACTAAAAATGTCTGGTTTGGTGACTAACTCTCCAAAATTGTTATAACTCTGAGACTAATTGTTGCAATCTGCTAAATGCTGGACTGCCCTTCAAAGACAGTGCAAAAACTTCCAAGTGGTTTAGAATGTAGTGGCACATTTGCTGACTAAAAGTAACAGCATCTGCCTATTCTTGATTTAATTACATTGGCTACTGATATGCACCTGGTCTTGGCATAAGTTGCTGGCTTTGACCTTCTGAGCCTTCTGTGGCCTGGGCAGGGCTGGCCTGAGGTTGTCCTGCGCTCCAGGCGAGTGCAGATGCCAACCTCCCGGTGGGGCCTGGAGACCTCTCCGCCAGAACCAGGCTGGGAGGAGGATCACCCAGCTGCCGCTCGCCTCGCCCCCAGCTGCCGCCACTGCTCGCCTCCCTTGGCCTAGGGATAGAGCCGGCCCTGGGCCTGGGAAGCACACATCTGAAGAACCATTTCTCTATGCCACTTGGATTCAAACCATTTCTCCCTGTTTGAGCCATTGCTCAAGTATCTTCAGAAGTATCTTCTTTCCCCCCCCTTCACATAGGGAAGTTTGCCCTGACCTGGATGTATGTGTTAAGTGCTGTCAGGTTGCTTCCACTTTATGGTCATTCCTGTGAGTTAATGTCCTCCAAAACTTCCTATGGTTCACAGCCTTGTTCAGGTCTTGCAAACTGAGGCCATGGCTTCCTTGATTAAATGAATCTCATGCTGGGTCTTCCTCTCGTCCTGCTGCCTTCACCTTTTCCTTGCATTATTATCTTTTTCAGGGACTCTTGTCTTCTCATAATGTGACCAAAACATGATAGCCTCAGTTTAGTCATTTTTGCTTCTAGAGAGAGTTCAGGCTTGATTTGATCTACAACCCACTTATCTGTCTTTTTCGTGGTCCACACAGTATCTATAAAACTCTCCTGCAACACATTTCAAAGGAATTAACTTTCTTCCTGTCAGCTTTCGTCATTGTCCAACTCTCACACCCATACCTAGTAATGGGGAATAATATGGCATGGCATGAATTAACTTGATTTTGATCTTTTCTAGCTCCTTCATGGCTGCCTTCCACAGTCTCAATCTCCTTCTGCTTTCTTGGCTGCAGTCTCCCTTTTGGTTGATGATGGAGCCAAGGAGCAGAAAATCTTGAACAATTTCAGTTTCTTCATCGTCAGCCCCAAAGTTGTGTAATTCCTCAGTAGTCATTACTTTTCAGTTCAGCTGTAATCCTGCTTTAGCACTTTCTGCTTTAATCTTCATCAGTGGCCCAGGAATCACATGTGGCTCTTCTGACCATAGTTCTGCTTGAACATCTGGCATTTCTTGTTCATATATGGTAAGATTTTGAGCATCACTTTACTCATGTGAGAAATTAATGTGATGGTCCAATATGTGCTACAATCTTGGAAATCTTTTTTGGGCGGTGGAATTGGAATGTAAATCAAGCATTTTGCAGTCTGTGGGCCATTGTTTTGCTTTCCATATTTGTTGGCAAAATCTTGTTAAGATTTTGCTGGACTAGACTTCTGGCCACGGCGGACGCGAATGGCGGCCGGCTCTCAGGACGCTCCCGGAACCGGTTCGCCCACACGCAGCCTGGGGGGGTCCTGCGTTAGCAGAGATCCTAAGGAGCCCTAGGGTAAGGGCTCCGAACTAGGGGGCGCTTAAAGGGGAAGCCTCTTGCCGGCCAGAAGGTCAGGAATTGAGGCTTTCCCTCTGCCTCAAACGGCCCCGGCTGCGATGTGCCCCGGCTGCGATGTGCCCCGAATGGGGACTAGCAACGCCAACGGAATAGCGGAGTGATGAAGCGCTAAAGCAAAGTCAGATGAAATGAAAAAGAGCGACGAACTGTGAGTTGGGGATTGAATTAGAAGCGGATAAGCGAGCTCCGTTCCCCCGGGAGATTGAAAGAGAGGGGGGGGGAGTCCCCCCCACCCGGGAAAAGAGACTTTTTAAAAGTTAAGAGGGGGGGCGAAGCGAAGATCGGCAAAAGCGCATTACCTTTTGGGAGAGAGCTTAAAGCGGTGACGAGGGAGCCATCCCTGAGCGGCGTAACACGAGCTTTTAAAGTATAAACAAAAGCGAAACATGGCGGGGCCGAAAAAGCTGTTGGAGAAGCAGACAAAGAAGACAGGAGGGACTTCCTGTCCGAGCCCTTCCCCTGTTGGTACTGCTGTCAATCAACAAGAAGGGGGACTTTTGCGCCATCTACTGGAAGAACTGCAAAAAATCAACCAGAAGCTGGACAGTATGGAAAGTGCCTACAGTCTTCAACAGAAAAAAATGACAGAGACAGCTGACAAGGTAGATGATATTGCAAAGAAATGTTTGGCATCAACAGAAGAAATACAGAGTGTTAAGAAAAAGGTCAATAAAGTGGAAAAGCAACAAGAAAAACAGGAAAATAAATTGTTACTGCTTCAAATGGAGAAAGCGAATTTGACTCTTCGATTCCAAGGGTTGAAGGAGGAGGAAAAGGAGGACCTCAGAGACATTTTGGCAACAGCTTTAGCACCACTGACTGGCAATGAAGTGGAAAAAATAAAAGAAGAGATGGATTTGGCTTATCGAGCCTATTCCAACTTTACAAAGAAAAATAAGTTGCCGGCGGAAGTGGTGGTGAAATTTACCAAGCAACGTCTCCGAGATCAGATTTTAAAAGCAGTCTCAGCAACACCCTTGAAAATTGGAGATCAAATGATCAGGATCTTGAAAGATGTTCCATTTGAA
>NW_015160851.1:581827-600473 GCF_001447785.1 Gekko japonicus | reverse complement strand
GGAAGAAGCTATTGACTTTAACTTTAATTTTAAAGGATTAACATACTAATATTTAACATCACTCAACACTTTTCTTTATCCCTCTATATACCCTTCCTAACTTTCTGAATTGTAAAAGCAAAACTTCTCTCCTTTTTAGGAGAGGGAAATAAAAAAAGAGATTTTGCTGGACTCCATTTTTGTGGCTTGGAATAGCTCTATCAATATCCCATATATTCCTTGTGGTTTGTTTCTCCCATTTACTCTGTGTGGAGCGTTCACTTCACTTTCTCAAACTGCTCCCATTTACTCTGTGTGGAGCGTTCACTTTCTCAAACTGTAGGTTTCTCACTTTCTCAAATTGTAGGTTCTTCTGCAATAGGTTCTTCTTGGAAAGAATCTGCTGTCCTTTCATCTCTTTTGTATAGTTCTTCAGTGTATTGTTTCCATCTTTTATTTATTTTGTCCAGGCTATCATGATCTTGTCAGATCTCAGAATCTAAGCAGGGTCAGCTTTATTAGTATTTGGACGGGAAACTACCAAGGAAGTCCAGGGTTGTAATGCAGAAACAAGGAATGGGAAACCATCTTTAGCATATCTTTCCTTGAAAAACCTACAGGTTTCCTTAAGTCAGCTGTGACTTGATGGCACTTTCTACCACCATAAGGAAGTTCAAAGTATTGCTGTGATGCTTTGGAACAGACATATTTTTCCATTTTAGCTGATTTTCCTGCTCTTCTGACTTAACATGAATGGTAAAAAGTTTTTTACTTGAATGCTTTGGTGGTAATACCTTTTAATGAGTCAAACTGGTATAAAATTATCTAATAAGTAATGTAATCTGAGCCTGCAACATTCTGTGTTTGAGAAAATGCCTGGGGGATACTGAAGATACTGAGACAATGGTATTTAATGTTTGAAAAGATTTAACAAGCAGCTAGTTAAAATGCAAATCTTGACCAAATATTTTCTCTTTTATGTGAAGATTTGCATCTAGAATTGAGAATTAAGTTTGGCACTTATCTGATTTTTATGCTACCAGTAAAGACTTGTGAAATAAGCATTCTTTTAAAATAGTACTTGTAGTGGCTATAGTGTATTTGAGTTCTTGCCTGAGAGTAATTTCCTCTGAGTAACCATAAAAGTGGCTGTAATGTGGTGTTTAGTCTCACTGTGTCTCTAAACTGACTTTTCCTTCCTCTTGGAATCAGGAAAGTATGGGAACTTCATTTCGGAATCACAGGATATGCTGAGATGCAGCTCCATGATCAATAACTGAACTATTTTTGTGGTTTGCTCTCTCTAATCCATTGTAGTTTATACATCATGAAGCAACTATGATAATTGTGTAAGACTATAGAGCAAATGGCTGTCAGCTACCTTGGAGCTATTTGGAGTCACTGTTTGTAGGAGTTGTTAATCGGAAGTCATGTAGATCTGTAGCACCAGAATAAAATAGGAGGCCAATGGCACCATAGACTAACAATTTATTCCAGCATAAGTGTATTTGAATGGAAGTTAACTTCATCAGCACTGAAGTTTTGCATTGCACTGAAGTGTACATCGTTTAGGTTTATTCCTTTATATTTATTGTTCTATATTTATGATGAGGTGGGGCAGGCTGGTTTAAAATATGATCCAATAAAGAGTCAGCAAAACATCCTATACACAGCACACACAGAGTCCTTAACACCATGCTGTGAAAGGTGTGTTTTTCTTTTCACCCCCCCCCCACAAAGCCTAATGAAGAATTCCTTAGAACTCAAAAGCTTGCACAATCTAATGTGGTGGGTATTGCATAGATTCAGGTCACTCAGAGTAGATGAAGATGTATCCCAACGACTGGTAGAATGAATATAAACTGGTGCAAGATAAGAAGATACAATAAAAAGGTATAGTTGAACTAACTGATATCTGCAAGTTCCCTGGAATCTAAGGGGTAAATAGTCTTGAACTTGTTAGTGAATTCTAATCCAGCAATTTATTGTACCTGCTTACCTTATAGATTTTACGTGGGACTGCATTTGTCAAGGTTTCAGTTTTGCTTCACTTCCCAGCAGTTGGGGCTGTCCCATCGGTATTGGGGTGCTTTCCTTGCCATATACTTGGGGGAGGAAATTCCTGAGGGGAGTGTGTTTCTCATGAGATTTGGCCTTGGAGGCTTTCCTACCAGGCTAGCTTAGATAAGGCACCGTATATCTGTCAGGGTTGCCATAGTAACACTAGGGGCTGACTGATGACGAATGCATGGGGTGGGAGCAGTATTTGGTTTTACCTATAACCTGAGCTTTCTTGCGTGCTTTCTTCAGTCCTGATAAAATTTAAGTTCCTGATGTAAGCATCACTACCAATAGTGTTGTGGAAAGTATATTAACTGGGGACCTGACAGCATTCTCCCATATGAACCTACCCATCCACTCTGTTTATCTTTGGAGGCCTTGCTTTGGCTGCCCTTGCCAGCTGAGGCTAGATGGATGGCAACCCAAGAAAGGGTCTATTTGGTCATCACCCCCAAACATCAGCAACGTGATTACATCACTACTGAGTAATGTCATCACACCGGTGATGCAGGAGGAGTGGATTTTCCCCAGCAGATTGGAGCCCCCAAAGTCAGCAGTACCCCCACCCCAACTGGGTGGATGACAACCTTACCCCAGTACCTGTTGTTGGCGCTCCTCCGTGGTTGTATGTGTTGTGTTTTTATATATTTTATTGATCTGTTTAAATATTTTATATGTACTCTATTTTACATGCTTTTTAATGTCTTAAAATGTTTTCATGTCGGAATCATAGAATCATAGAATGTTAGAGTTGGAAGGGACCTTGCAGGTCATCTAGTCCAACCCCCTGCACTTTGCAGGAGCGCAGCCGAAAGATAGCCCTACATACCTACAACATACCCGAAAGATGGTCATCCAACCTCCGCTTAAAAATGTCCAGTGAAGGAGCATCCACCACTTCCCAAGGCAGTCTGTTCCACTGCTCAACCACTCTTACAGTTAGGAAGTTTCTCCTGATATTTAGCCGGTAACGACTCCTTTGTAATTTCCACCCATTAGATCTAGTCTTGCAGTCCGGAGCAAGAGAGAATAGATCTGCTCCATCTTCTACATGACAGCTCTTCAAATATTTGAAGACTGCAATCATGTCCCTTCTAAGCCTTCTCTTTCCCAGGCTAAACATACCCAACTCTTTCAGCCTTTCCTCATAAGACTTGGCTTCCAACCCTCTCACCATCCTCGAGCTTGTCAACATCCTTCCTAAAATGGACACAGTACTCCAGGTGAGGCCTGACCATAGCAGAATAGAGTGGAACTAACACCTCCCGTGATCTGGACACAATGCTTCTGTTAATGCATCCCAAGATTGCATTAGCTTTCTTCACAGCCACATCGCACTGCAGGCCCATGTTTAGCTTGTCGTCAACTAGAACATCTAGATCCCTTTCACATGTGCTGCTGTCAAGCCAAGTCCCTCCCATTCTATAGCTGTGCCTTTGATTTGTTGAGCCTAAGTGTAGGACTTTGCACTTATCTCTATTGAAATTCATTTTATTTGTCTCAGCCCACTGTTCCAGCCTATCTAGATCATTTTGAATCCTGACTCTGTCTTCTTCAGAATTAGCAATCCCACCCAGCTTCATGTCATCTGCAAATTTAATAAGCATCCCTATGTCTTCCTCCAGGTCATTTATAAAAAACATTAAATAATGGGCCTAGGATCAAGCCCTGTGGCACCCTAATCGAGACTTCCCTCCATGTACTCGTAGAGCCATTTACGAGCACTCATTGGGTACGATTTTTTAACCAACCGTGAATCCATCCTACGGTTGCACCATCCAGCCCACACTTAACCAGCTTATCCTCAAGGATATCATGAGAAACTTTGTCAAATGCTTTACTGAAATCTAGATACACTATATCCACAGCATCGCTAGAGTCAACCATTTTAGTAACTCTGTCAAAAAAGGAGATAAGGTTGGTCTGGCATGACTTATTCTTGATAAACCCATGCTGGCTGCTACCAATTAACTCATTCCGTTCAAGGTGCTCACAGACAGCATTTAATAATCTGCTCTAGAATTTTTCCAGGTATTGATGTCAAACTGACAGGCCTGTAATTTCCTGGGTCTGTCTCTTTTTCCTTCTTGAAGATCGGGACAACATCCGCTCTTCTCCAGTCTTCCGGCACAAAACCAGTACTCCAGGACACCTCAAAGATTAGAGCCAGAGGCTCTGAAATAACATCTGCAATTTCTTTTAGCACCCTGGGATGCAAGTCATCCGGCCCTGGAGATTTGAAAGTATTTAAGGCAGCTAGATGCTCTCTAACCATTTCCTTACTTACTCTGGACTGGCAGTTCCTCCTTCCTTCATATGCCCTGCATTCTTCAATTTGTATACAGCTCGCCTTACGGTTAAAGTAACCCTTGTTAAGGCTTGACTGTCTTCCCCTAGCAATGAGCTTACCCCATCCCTGTTCTTCTTTTTGCTCCGAACATAGGCATAGAAACCTTTCTTGTTATTTTTAGCATCCCTCGCAAGCCTCAGTTCCATCTGTGCTTTAGCCTTTCTGACACCATCCCAACAGATTCGAGCCTGCTTCTTGTACTCACCCTCAGTAATTTGACTCTCCTACAATTTTCTGTACATATCCCTTTTTAGTCTCAGCTCTTCAGAGAGTTCCTTGTTCAGCCACCTTGGTTTCATTACCCGTCTCCCACCTTTCTTTCTTACCGGAGCAGTTTGCAATTGTGCCTTAAGCACTTCATTTTTCAGCATCACCCATCCTTCCTGTGCAGATTTCCCTCTCAGCATTTCCAGCCACGGGATCCTACCTAATATTTCTCGTGAGTTTTTTTGAATGGAAGTTAACTTCATCAAAACCATGTTTTGATGTTCATCACCTTGGGGACCTTATTTGGATGGAAAGGCAGCATAGAAATGTTTTAAATAAATAAATGTTAATACTTATTTCCTGTCTATAAACAGTTGGGTGTTGTCCTCATTGACTGTGGCCGAACTAATTCTTCTGTTTATTGGACCTCATTTAAATTCACCTCTCTGTGTAACCCCCCTCCCCACCCGTTGTGAATTACAAAAGCATTGACCTAATGGATATAGACTTCAGTGCACCAGGTAAATTAAGTTCGTCTTCAAGATGCCACTGCTGTTTCATTTAGGAAGTGCATTCCTAAACTTCAGATTGCTACTCTTAAGGTTTTATTTTACTTGTCTGCTACTTAAATTGGCTTAGCATCAGTAATGTGGGTGAATTACTGTTATTTTATCATAGATCAAAATAATATTTAAAGAATTATATTACCACATGAATTTTTTAATCAGTGGGTTGGTTCCATATCAGTTGTGTCATCACAGTTGTGATAATTTTTTGAGATCGGGAGAATAATGGGAGGACAGGGATAAGGAAAGGAAGCAGGAGTTAAGATGGGGGAAATAGAAGGAAAGACTCTTAAACATGTACATATTTCAATCTGGTGTTCTTTGTAGGTTTCTAGATCTAAAAAAGTTGAAGGCCAATGAAGTACAAAAATTTACAATTTACAATTTCAGATGCTAAACTATAGATTTGGACTCAACAGGAAGACAGACACAATTTTAAGAAACAGTATGCCAGTTAGCATATTAGGGACTAAAGTGTTGTGATATTTTAACCAATCTAATGCATAATTCCATAAAGCAGTAATAATTATTCTCTGGCTTGTGGAGAGTCGCATTCACAATTACTGTCAAGCAAAAGAGCCACTTACACTTGCATCCTGGGCTTGAGGCCTGTGCTTCAGGGAACCACCAGCCAACGACAAGCCCCACCAGACCAAGGACCTTGCCCACTTTTCTGAAATATGAGCCAGGTCCCACATTGCAGAATGATGTTCAGAAGAGCCACATGTGATTCCTGGGCCACTGAGTATCACTGTTATAAAACTAATTCACTTCCACCTTCACATAAATACCCTCTTCGTTTCCATGCTGTTGGTTGAGATGTGGGTCTTGACGTCTTTGAAGAACAACCTGCTGTGTTTGGAGCAGTGTGGAAAAAAATAAATGCAGAGAACTGCACAGAACTAACACACTGAATATAGATACTTAGTTCTTGTAAGGGGATCAATCATAAATGGAAGCTGAGAGCTAAGAGCCAAATCAAGGAGTACTTCTTAAGATCAAGCCTGCCTTTCTGAGACAAGAATCAGTAGCTTTTTACTGACAAGCTTCTGCTGTCTCTTATTTATATTTAATGTATCTTGATCATCAAAGGCAAGTTTTTAGAAAGACAAAGAGGAGTTAGAATAAGGAATCAGAAGATGGTTTTGGAGGAAGGTCAATAAACAAGACACCAACAACCTTCTTTGTTGCTTATCTCTGTAACGTTGTTTGAGTAGTCGTTTTATTTGTCAATGAAGGAAGCTGATTTGATTTCCAGTTCAGGGCAAGTAAAGGGGGGGAGAAAATGGTAGACATTAGTGTTTAAAATTTAGCATCACTAAATTTATCACCAGACACCAGATATGTCTTCAACATATTGAGTCTTAGAGCTCCAAATTTGATGGCAAATAGACAATATGTAAATTATTCATGAACAAACCTCACAAGTGCAAGCAGGAAACTTACAGAGATCTTGGGGGGGGGGAGAGAAAATCCCATCACCCTGATGATCCCTTACTTCCTATACTCTTGCTTCCTATACTCTGTGCCACATCCTTATTTACGCCAATCTCCCTTCCATGGCCTTCTGCTTCTCCCCTCAGCTACTACTTGCTTAAAAAAAGTGCTGCAGTTGAACAGGGTTGCTAGGCAGATCTCAGAACTTTTAAAAGTTTTGTCTGCCCCCCTCTACTTTTGGGGTACCTGGGGATACCCCTCCACAGGCCCATAGCCACAGGGAGACCTTGGGGCAACGGTCTCTCCCAAATTTGCCTTGCCCACTCCTCTCCCAGTCTCACTCCCCAGGAGGCAGGGGAAGCCTGGGGCTGCTGGTTGGGAGGGAAGTGGCAAGAATGGCTGGCTGACTGGCTGACGCCTGCCCAGCAGAGCAAGCAACCAAGAGCAGGCAGGGAAGGAGTAGTGCCTGGTGCTGGCATAAGCGGCTCCACCTCCAGCCCAAATTGCCCAGCAAGTGAGAGCCACAAGCCAAATTGGAGAGTGGAGGGGGGCAGAAAATGCGGCACTTACCTGCCTGTGATGTGTCTGGCTCACCTTCCTCCCCTCGCCCACTACTGCGCTGTCGTTGTCTCCCTGCTGCTGCCCCAACTCCTCTGGAGCAAGCTGCTCACTTAAGGTTTGTTTGGTGTGTGCCTCTTTTTTAAAAAACAGGGATGCGGCTGCAGCTTAGGGCTGCCAAATCCCCCCGGGGGGGCGGATTTCCCCCCGCTTTGGAGGCCCAATTTCCACCCCCGCGGAATCGGGCCCCGGGGGAAACCCCACCCCCGCGTGCACTTCACAGGGAAGTGACGTCATGACGCTGGGCACGCTGGGGCGGAGCACAGCCATTTGAGGGGAAAACATAGAGCCAGCACAAAGTCCCCCACCGGCAGAGATAAGTCGATTTGGCAACCCTACTGCAGCTGCAGCAACCCAGTGGTGGCCACAGCTATGGCCAGTGCAAGATCTGCCCCAGCCAGCCCACTGGCTGAGAGGCAGCCTCGCCCAGCACCCCTGCTGCACAGGCTGAGGCAGGAAAACAGGCAGAGGCCCTGCTCGCTTGACCTCAAGGTACTGCTTGATACAAGGGTGCATGGCTGCTGCTTGACCCCACCCAAAACGTGCCCCCCATGGAAAATTTTCTGACTATGGGGCTACCCCTTCTGGACATGGCCCCATTGTGTGTATATTTTTGATCAGCACACGGGGCCAGATTCAGAAGTTTCTCTAAACCAAGCAATTGCTAAAGCCAGGCTGTTTCTTTTGGAACATCTTGAATAATCCACTGTTTAAGTAATCCACTAAAATTAGATTATTTGATGCCATGATAACCATAAGGATTTTTAATTCCTTTTGCCTTGAAGTCTTTATTGGAAAAACACCTAAAATATAATGAAACTCAGTTAAATTCATGTCTGCACAAGTAACCTGATTGAACCCAGTTGGCAACTAATTCTAAAGTGGTGACCATTTTTTTTAACTGAGTGAGGGCTAGCAATATTAGTCTACCATAGAAGCGACTTAAAAAAAAAAAAGTTAACCATCGTGGCTTACCAATGTATTCAGTACAGTAGAATGTAATTAGAACAGAATTAGCACTGAAAGCAAGGCCTAATTATCACCTAGGAGATAAGCTGGTGACCAAGGTTGACTACTTTAGATTACAGATGGACCCACGTGATTTAATGCTGCTCCATAAAATGTAGCATGCATAAGAAAACTAGAATTGGGAGGAAAAATTCTAGCCTAGCAACTAGGGGTGTGCAAGAAAAAGAAATTGGTTGACTTCGGATTTCGGTACTTTTGACCTGAAAATGTTTGGTATTCCAGAGTATTCCCAAATACCAGTATCAATATTGTGCTAGTATTTGGGTTAATACATGGGAAACCTGGACATAGTCAGCTTCATTATACCCTATGGGGACTGCTGGGTTGACTTGTCTCGCACTGCAGGTGCGGTGCAACTCTGCAACTCAACCCAGCAGGCATTTAAAGTTCAAATCCCTGCTGGGAGAGCTTCTGCAGGGTGATTTAAACCATCCCACCGAAGAAGCTGACCCCAAGATCTGTGCAGGTGGGGAGAGCCCTGACGGTGTTTGAAGCCGGAAAATAGCAGAGTTGTTGTAGTAGAGTATTTACAGTTTATTTACAGAGCTTATATACATACCCAGCTTGCAGCAGTTCAGAATATCCACTGACAAAGTGCTTCGCATAACAACCATAACCATCAAGGCAGTGCTGTACAAAGAACTCATTACAGTATATACATCCATTGACCAATCACAGTACAGTCCTGTACTCTTGCTGAGTCATTCTGACATCTGCAGATGTGATGTAACTTTGGTATCACATGACCCCTTAGCTGTCATTTCAGATCATCTAGATCTAACTCATGTTCCATGACATGCTGTGATCTTGCTTATACTGACAAGCCCTCCCTGCTGCACAGACCCAAATGCCTGGTAGGGCTTCTTCTGTGGGGTGGTTTAAACCACCCTGAAGAAGAAGAAGCTGGCCCTGATATCTGTGCACACTGGAGAGGGCTCTCTCTCCTTATTACACAGACCCTCCCTGGAGTTGGGTCACAGCTGTGGCATGACTCCAGAAACCCCTTCCCTTCTCTCTGGAGCGATGGGACAGTTGGCCCGACTCCAGGGAGGAATGGGGAGGGGTTTAAACCCCTTCCCTTCTCTCTGATGTCATACCATAGCTGCGGCCTGACTCCAGGAGGGGAGGGGGTTAAGTTTAAATCCCTTCCCTTGGGAAGCCCAAATAAAAGCCAAATAATATCAGCTTTTATTTGGGCAGGGGAACTTTGGTAGCTGAATAGAAATCTCTGATCTGTATTTGGCTGAATAAATACCCCCCAAAATACCAATATTTTTCAGGTATCTATTCAGCTCGGTTTATACTGAGTGCACATCACTTGTTGATTTTCTGTGTAGAATAATTTTTTTCATAGGGAAGTATCCAATCATGTGAGTCCTACATGCATTCTGAAGTGGTACAGGTCAAATGCGTGTTCATTGTTTCAGTGAGATCCAAGTGAATGTTCACTGCTCATGTCACTATGTGCTGGTGGTGCTAGTGGATGTGGTTCTCTGATTCAATGAAGGTACAACATTGCCAATTGCTTAATAATGATCAGTCAAGAGTGTTCCTCAGCAATGTGCTTTCTGTTCCATCAACCTTAACTATAGTTAGCATTTCTTGAGCAACAGCAGGATTTCCATTTAGCATGAAATGGTCTGAAACCAGTGTTGTTTTGGGTGTGTGTGGAGGAGAGGAGAATAATGTAAGCTACTTTGCGTAGCCATTGGAGAGAAAGACAGGGTATAAATGGAGCTAAATGAATTTCAGATCCTGGGTTTAACTTTAAATTCTTAGATACGATCAGCATTGTTGTCTATCTGTCAACTGTCTGGTGGTATGGGAATTCATATTCCAAAAAGAAAAAAGAAGGGGGAGAGATTAGATGATCGTGCTGCTTGCTCCAGATTCCTTAAACATCAGGAGTATTTTATATAAGCAAATGAAATGTCATGTCTATTATAGATCCTTAAATGTGTGTGAGCAAAGATTCAAACAGGACGGGCCCGTTTCTTTTGAAAAAAACAGGGAGAATTCCATAATGATGCCTGCACTAACCATATTTTGGTGATGCAGAACTTTTAAAAGATTTTTTATTATTCTTTGTTCTTTCTTTTCATATGCCTGAGAAGTATGTAATTGTCTCTAGTTTGAAATCTGTCTTTGATGATGTTCTCTAAAGGGCATAATGAACCTTTAGTGTATGTATGGTTTGTATTTTTACACTTTTGACTAAGATCCAGGCATGCACTGTATGATTAAAGGAAGCCAAGCAAGAATTATCCATGCCATGACAATAACAGACCGAGTTAATGATTTTTCAAGTCACCATCATCTTCACACGGGACTTCAAGAAACAAATTTAATTATCAGCTTAAGCATACTTGCTTGCTAGAATGCTTTGAATGGCTGTACCTCAAACCATGTGTGGCTTCTTGAATTAAAATCAAAGCTTTTAAATTTGTGTTTAGAACCCAATTGGAAGCTAGTCAACCCTATGCAGACAATGCCTTTGTACTTTCTATTAGTACAGCCGTAAACTGAGCTCATTGCTTCAATCTGAAAGGAGGTGACAGCAGTATGGATAGTGGTTGTGACATTTGCTTCTGAAGAAAGAAATATTTACACAGGCACACACACACACACACACACAAAGAGAGGGAGAGGACACTGTCTAAAGAGCTCTGCTGTACTGTACATGTCGTAAAACAAGGTACAGAAATCTAAGTTATTATCTAAGAAGTGAATGCTTTTTCTGAATTCACTCTTAAGAAATTCCAGTGTGTCGTTTTTTTTAAAACTATATGATTATCAGTTGCACTGTATCCATATCCTAACTTCTAATAATCTTTCAGATTTTAAGTTTCATTACACTTTCTACTCACTACTGGAAACTGCAGGTCCAGTAAGGCCAGAAGTAAACTGGGAACATTGTAGTGTGAGATGATGCTCGGTCAGCACTGTTCCTGAAACCATTCAGACTCCAGCTTTAATCACACCTGTCAGTTGCAGGTCTGGCAGCATCTGAAGTACATAGGTGAGGTGGTTTGGTGCACATTTGGCTCGGTTGTATATCAGTACTTCAGTGGTGTTGAAAAATTAGTCTACCCATCTGGGTTACTGCAGACATGGTCTCAAAACAAAAGGTCATCTATAGTAATAATTATATACTGTATAGGAAAGTAAATTGAATCCTCCTGTACTGTTAAGTGTGAGCTGCTAGATGCCCCAAATTTATGAACATGAAGGATACTTTTAAAGCTGCCATTGTTGGTAGCTGCCAGTGCTACTGTCCTCTGCATTGTTATACAGAGTCTCAGAGGATGCTCATGTACATGCTAGAAGCTATTGGGGGAAGGGGATTTTTATTAATAAACATCCACTGTTTTCCCCCACCCTCCTTTCTTGTCCAGGCAGTCTTGAGTGGAAGAATCCTCTTGTCCCATGAACTTTGCAGTACATGTGTGTGTATCTCATCTTTATGTTGTCTTGGAGGAAAATATGAAGAGAAAAGCATATTGGGGGACATCCTTAAACTACTTGCAAACAAGTATAGAGCCTAAACTTGGAATCATTGGTTTTGAGAATGGCATTAAGGCAAGGAATAGATACATGGTGATCATGTAGCTTTGTGTTTTACTCTGAAATGTCATAATCTCATGCCTTTGTATTTGCAAAATGTAGTAGAAAAAAATCTGCACAATGATGCTAGCTATCTACTCTGCTTATATTTTAAATTGTACAATTTATATCGGAGAAAATATGCTGCAGAAAAAGGCTGTTGCCTCCAACTTTGTACAGTCCAGCAGTTTTAATGAAATAAATGGGGCTTTATCTGGTTAGTGGCTTGAGGCTTTTTCCAGCAGCTAGTCCTGCCTCAAGTCAAGATTCAGTGGGCGAAATGCACGAGGAAAAATGTGATCCAGTTATTCTGCACTATAATTTAGTTGAGGTGATAAGAGTTGGAAGCACTTGCCAGTTTTTTCAGTATTGCAGTTCAGGAGTAACTCAGAATAAATCTTGGAAGTTCACCTCCTCCTAGGGTCACAATTAAAGCAATTAACACTAGTCAAGAAGACATGATATGTGAATAATCGCATTTGAATTCTGCTTTATCAGGAGAAAATGGTCTTTTAAGTACTACTCTATTTTTCTCTATAGCAAATAGATACCAGTAAGCTGACATTATCTATATATCTAATTCCCAACAGTCCCCTGTATGTGGATACTTATTTCCACAGATAGGGGACATACTTTCTCCAAACAGGTTTTCTGCAAACTTGGGTTGACCCCCTAGGTGTGCAGAAAAATCTTTAAATTTAAAAACAAACAAACATGGGGGGTTTAAATTCTCTTAAAACAGAGGAGCATTATCTGCTCATATGCAGACAGCACTTCTCCGTTGGAGCAGTGGGAGGAGGAGGCACTTCAGGCTGACGATGGCTGGTGAGTGGAGGGTGGAAGCGCAGAGCACCAGCCCATTACAGAAAAATCTTTAAACGTAAAAACAAACAAACATTGGGGAGTTTAAATTCCCTTAAAACAGAGGAGCATTATCTGTTCATATGCAGACAGCACTTCTCCTTTGGAGCAGTGGGAGGAGGAAGCACTTCAGGATGGCTGGTGAGTGGAGGGTGGAAGTGCAGAGCACCAACCTGGGAGAGCCACAACTGTCACATTACCTGGCTGGGGGAGGAGCCCTCAAATTCTGCCCCGTCCTACTAGCAATGATGTGGTAGGCAGCACCCGCCACAGCTGTCCACCTTGCAAGCACAGGCAATGCAGGTGCAGTGGTGGTGAGGGCAGAATAAACAGCAGTGTGGCAGGAAGGAGAAATGACTGCCTACCATGCCATCACAAGAGGAGCTGTACCCACCGTGGAGATTACCCCCTGCTCAGCCTGCCCTGCCTTCAAGGCCTCTTCCTCTTTCCTCAGCTGCTGGGTGGTGAGAGTGGAGGGGAGGGAGGGAGGTGGCAGGTAAGCAGCAAGCGGACAGTGGGGAACACTGATGATGGAAGGAACCAGAACCAAGCGAGCACTGCACTGATGGGGAGGGAGGCAGCAAACTGATGATGGGGGGGCAAGAGGGCAGAGCTCCAATGGCATGGGAGCCAAGCAAGCATTGCAGTGACAATGTGAGGAACAAGCTAGGCAAGGAGCAAACTGAGGATGGAAGGGAGGCAAGCAGGCAGAGCTCCAACGACAGGCACTGAGGATGGGCGGAAGTGTGTAGGCAGAGCAGCTCACTTTCCAAAGACCAGCATCTTCAGAATTCTAAAGTTCAGAGCACATAAAGTCAAGGGAACCAGATTCATGGGGTAGCAGAGGAAGAAGATCTCCTCCTATATTGTTGCTGTTCAGTCACACAGTCGAGTCCGACTCTTCGTGACTCCATCGACCAAATCACGCCAGGCCCTCCTGTCTGTCACTGTCCTCCGGAGTTTGCTCAATTTCATGTTTTTTGCATTGATAACACTGTCTAACCATCTCATCCTTTGCCGTCCCCTTCTTCTTTGACTTTCAGTCTTTCTCAGCATCAGGGTCTTCTCTAGTGAGTGCTCCCTTCTCATTTGCTGACCAAAGTATTTGAGCTTCAGCTTCAGTATCTGGCCTTCCAGGGAACAGTCAGGGTTGATTTCTTTTAGGATTGACTGATTTGATCTCCTTGGAGTCCAAGGGACTCTCAAGAGTCTTCTCCAGTACCATAAAGCATCTATTCTTCAGCGCTTGGCCTTCCTTATGGTCCAACTCTCGCAGCCATACATTACTACTGGGAATACCACTGCTTTGACCATACGGACTTTTGTTGTCAGAGTGATGTATCTACTTTTTATTATGCTGTCTAGGTTTTTGCCATCGCTTTCCTCCCAAGGAGCAGGCGTATTTTAATTTCATGGCTGCAGTCACCGTCTGCAGTGATCTTGGATCCCAGGAACATGATTTCTGTCACTGCTTCCATGACTTCCCCTTCAGTTTGTCACGGAATGATGAGGCTGGATGCCATGATCTTAGTTTTTTTGATGTTGCATGTATTACATGCAAGTTATTATTTTTAATTGTGTACACAGTGATATCTCTATGTACCTCACAGACATTTACATGTAAAAATGAAAATATGCAGGTCTCAGACTGCGAAGCACTTACAGTTTAGCAATAGACAAGTAGGCAAAGAGCTAGTGACTAAGGAGAGAGATAAAGGTGAGTGTATTTATTTATTTATCAAATTTATACCCCGCCCTCCCCTGTAGGGCTCAGATGCACAACAGATGCATTTACAAGCCAAGGAGGGAAACAGAAGTGGCAGCTATATAATACGTGACAAGCATTCACTGTGCTTCAAGTCTTTTTCTGGGACATAGACTCAAACATAGAATTAGTGAGAGAATATTCCCACTTGTGTTTACCTAACTGTAGTTCTTCTGGCCTCATGGTAGTGTAGAACCTTGGTTGAAAGTAGTCAGGGTTATGTCACCCATGCACGGCGTTCAATTTGCCAATCTGTGGTATGCTGCCCTGTCTGTGTTGGCAATCAGAATTACACCTTATGCATTCTTAAAAAAATATTGCAAGTGATGTCACTGGAAAAAAATCTGTATAGTCACTGCTGTGTCATAACTGGGTGAAAAGAACAGACTTGCCAGGAAGTATCGATGGCTCTTACAATGTGTTGGATCTAGCACAAGATTTCTGCTTGCACTAGAGTTCTTGTGTAAACAAAAATGCAAGAAAGACTGTGATTGCTGCTTGCACTCAGTCAGACTTATTTTATCCCCACTCACATTTCCTATTGCACATCATCACAGTTTCTGAGTAGTATACAATATAGGGAGGAAAGTGCTAGGTGTTGCACAAGATCTTGTGCAAGCAGATCTGTGCTAAATTTGTTGATGTTTCCACTTGTGCATTGCTGAATCCAAGCTGGTGGGTGGGGATCTTTTTCTTTGTGGGACGTCTTATGCACAGAACCATTTCATTTCATTATCTTCTGGTTCTCTGGTTTTTGCTATGGGAGGAGTTTTGAAGTTCTCTTTTGTTTCCAGATAAGTGTGTGAAGTTTGTTTGGAGGAGGATATAACCATTCAAAAACTGTAATTTAGAAAATTACCAGTGTATCATGCTTACTATAGACTTATCCATAAAATGCAAATAGTCGAACAACTACAAGTCCCCAGGAATGATTCTTAGTAAATTACTTGTGAGTAATTTAGCTTTGCCCAAACAACATTTTTAGCTATGGAGACAAAGTTTATGAAGTGCAGATATTAAGAATTCTATATCTGGTAAAGCCCCGCTTCTTGGGCTCTATGGTTTCTGAGAGTCAGAGCAGTAATTCTTCAGATCTGAGGACCTTGTTCTTGAACTCTAAAGTACCAGGAAATGAAGCTGGTATTAAAAGCACAAAAGGAGTCTTCCTGGGATTTTGCATAAAGAGGTAGTGAACTGATCTCCCTTTTCATCTCTGTGACCTAAGAGTCTTGGAGGAAGGAGAAGCTTGGGAAGTAACATTCTACTATATTTTATCTTGTTTGCTCCTGTGTATTGCAGAAATAAAAGTGAGGCAGGTGCATTTGCAACCTTTATAAACTTTCCTATTCTTCTTTCCTTGCAGAATTTAATTATAATGGTAATGATTTTCAGGAACTACTCTTGATAGCTTTCTCATTATTATATATCATGGCAAATCTACACTATTAGCGCTAAGTACAATAAAATACTTTTCATTTAGCTAATAACCCATCTTAATGTTAGTTTATGGAATGTTTCCACATTTTGCCTTTTCAATATATAATTAGATATAAAAAATCCACACTGAACAAGGGAAAGCTAGATAAACAGCTCAGAGCTCTTTGCACATTTAATAGCTTGAAATGCCTCCCTTTTTCCTTGGAAGAAAGACTGTTTTTATTACAAAATTAAAATAGTCAAGGATAGTTCATGTAGAAAGATAGTTCTGCATTTCTGTTTAAAAGACGGTCAAAATATTGTTACAAAATGCAATTATTGTATCTACAGTTTATGGCTTGCCTTGTATCTCATTTCTTGGTAATGGAAACTGGCAGCCATACTCTTGTTAACACAAATCCATAATTTGTATATGGACTGAACTGAGAACTGAGAGTTCTCTCTGGCAGGCCTTTGGTCAGACTTCATATTTCATGCGTGTATGGCATTTTGTAATTGATAATAAGATGCATCTCTGTTTATTGAATTACTGTTTTCCCCCCCAACAGGGTTAAGGAAGAGCTATACAGTAATGATCAGTGTCTTAAAGAGGGAATATTTTAAAGCACCTGTCGTTTGCTTACATATATTAAGGCAAGAATCGTGGATCTTCTGTAGGCCTAGCAGTCTCTCTATCAGTCCAGCTGGCACAGTTTAACTGTGATGGAATAAGGACCTGTTTTAAATCAACTAGAGCATCTTTCCTCACAATAATATGTCTATAACTGCTCTATTTAATGTAGCACTAAATAAACCTAGGCATAATCTATATATGTAATAGTGATGTGTAGCCCTCATCTGCAGATACCTAAATCGGTGGATTAGGGTCACATCGAAACTAAACAGATTTTTTCACAAATTTGGGGGACTCCTTTGGTTTGCAGAAAAATCTGAAATGATAAAAGAAAACTGGGGATTTAAATTCCTCCCAAAATAAATTCCTCCCATGGGCAGACAATGCATTTACCAGTTGAGCCTGCAGCAGCTGACGCAAGGAGCCACGCTGGGCCTGGCTGCCGTGGTGGCAGCAGATACCAGGAGCTGCTCCAGGGCCAGCAGTGGTGGATGCAGGGAGCCACTCCAGGCTCAGAGTAGTTCCCGGGCACTCCCGCTCTTGCTTCGGGTCTCAAAGGTGGGTGGTGGGGCCTGGAGCTATGCAGACCTGGCTGGGGGGCGGATGGGATTCTCTCCTTGCTAGTCTTGCGAGCTCCCTACTTGTGTACTTCAGTCAGCAAGTGTCATCAGCTCTAAGCTCAGTGTACTGTTCATAGCAGTGGTATGCAAGTTCTCAACCAACTTATGCCAACTGAAAAGACCATGGTGTAGAGGCATAAGAGACCTACTGTATCAGACCACTGGTCCATCTAGTCCACCATCCTGTTTCACACAGTAGCCCACTAGTTGCTCTTGGGGGGGGGGAAGTCAACAAACTGGCCATAGAAGCCAAGGCCTTCCTCTGATGCTTCCTCCTATAACTGATATTCAGAGGTTTGTTGTCTCTGTATATATAGTTTCTGTTAAGTCACAATGGCTAATGGCCATTGATGGACCTATCCTCTATGTATCTGTTTGAGCTCCCCTTCTCCCTTTGGATGCAGGGCATAATTGAAGACTTCCTGGTTTTGTTATCATGATCCATTGTGTACCTGGACAAACTGGAGTCTGTTTTGGGTTTGTGGTTTTTTCCATATAAACTTTGGGGAACTACATAAACCATAGATGAGAATAACCATTTGTGGGGAACAAAGAAATTTGTTTGCCCAGGTACCCACATTTGGTCCATCATGTCAGTTGTGCTATATGTGTGAGGGAAGGAAGGTGACTTCATGGGCACATCAGGAATCCAAGTTTGTGCCTAGCGTGAAACAAACCTCTCTGATATCTGCATGCAGTTTTGTATAGTTGTTCAAGTGGAGACCTGAAATAATGCCATTAGGACAAGATAGAATGAACAACAGGTGTCTGCATTCCCCCCTTTGCAGCCTTCTTCGTAGGCCTTGGCACATTTTCTTCTGAGATTTCTCTGCAGTGATATTCAGAGTGATCAAGTACAAGCAAGTTCAGCATGGAAGCTCCGCAGGTTGAGGGAATTTGTTGTAGTGATATTGGTTAGCTTAAGACACTGTTAGTGCTTTTCAACTGCTGACCTGATACCGTCCCCCTGGAATGCTGATTATCTCTCTAGGGCTAAGGTCACTTACTTTCCCTAGAAACTGATCCATCGTTCCTGTATGCCGAGCTTTGTTTAGCCACCGGGTGATTTCTAGAGGTGCGACCTAGTATATATGAACTTAACTGTTGGAGGGAGGTGGTTTGGTTGCCCCTTTTCTTTCTGTTTTCGTTTTTAAAACAAGTCTTGGGGCTAGCAAAAGTCTTGTGCAGAACTCCTGTGCCCTTTATTCCTAAGTAAAACCCACAGTCAGTTGCATGAATGGCTGAGATTGGTATCAGCCAAGAAATAGTACATCTATTTTACCTTTTTCCATAGAGTCACATTCTATGATGTACTATGAAGTGGGCATAAAACTTGCCTTCAACCATGAAGGCTCACCGGGGAGGGGAGACGCTCTGGAAAACGGCCGCCGCCCCCGGGCTCACCATTTGCGAGAAGAGGCTGAGGTTGGAGGTGTAGGGCAAGAAGGCGCTGCAGTTGGAAGGACCACTGGCCGGATCCAACAGGGCTTTCTCGGGAAA
>NW_015160851.1:536453-581797 GCF_001447785.1 Gekko japonicus | reverse complement strand
TGATCCATCGTTCCTGTATGCCGAGCTTTGTTTAGCCACCGGGTGATTTCTAGAGGTGCGACCTAGTATATATGACCTTAACTGTTGGAGGGAGGTGGTTTGGTTGCCCCTTTTCTTTCTGTTTTCATTTTAAAAACAAGTCTCCCGACCTCCCTCCACTGTGGGCTGGGGGCGGCGAGGCGGGAAAGGGAGGGGAGGGCCAGGCGCAGAGCCGCCGCTTTCGGTGCTGGGCAGAGCCAAAGCGGCAGGATGGCGCTGCAGGACGTGTGCGGGCTGACCGGGCGGGACTGGGGCTGGGGTGCGTTTGGGGCCGGAGGGGACTCTTGGGCCGCCACCGCTGTGCAGCTGGACACATTACGCCTTCGGGGCACGGGGGTGCGCATCGCCATGGCCCATGCGGGGGAGCGGAGCCCGGGCTGGGTGCAGCTCAGAAACTCCCCCTCCCCTGGCCTCAGAGCTGATCCGAAGGGCTTGCTCGGGGTTGAGGCAGGAGAGTGCCCCTGAGCGTGGGCAGTGCTCTTTCCTAGACTTCTGGGGAAGTCGTTGCCACCTTCTGGGTGGGAATTCCTGTAGAGGGCGCGGGGGGAGGCACAGTTTGGCGCCAGCTGCGGGAAGGACATCCTGGGTGCAGGGCGGTAGGGCGAGGAGGAGGCGCCACCGCCGGGGCGAGCCTGAGCCAATGTCCACCGGAGCCGGGGGTCCAAGCAGTGAGATGGCGCCTGGAGGGAGAGCACAGCTCCCAGCCCTCCTCCTCTGCCTCCTTCTCCACCGCCGCCGCCAGCACCCTGCAGGAAAGCCACTGGTGGCGGTCCTGGCAGCGGTGGCGGGGTGGGCTTGGAGGGGGAAGCACAGTTCGGTGCCAGCACCCTGCAGGAGAGCACTTTGGCGCCCTAAGGGCCGGCTTCCGCTCTAGGCAAATGCCTAGTTTGCCTAGCGGTTGAGCCAGCTCTGCAGGGACTGCATGTGCAGAGCCCAGACACAGAAAAGATTTCCGAAGCTTTCTAGTAGACTTTGAATGCCCCTCCTCCTTCTCCAGTGCTTTTCTGCCAAAACAATCACATGACCAGGAGGAGGGGCACCATTTCCTTAGTTCTCTCCATTTCGCTGCCAGAGACCCCAAGAAACTTAAGGTTCCAGAGAGGGAGGGCCGTGGGAGGGCCGTGTGCCTGCACAGAATACCACCCAATGAACAACAGTTAAAGGTAAGTGCATCCTGGTTTTCATCATCATGGCTTCTGTGCAGCCCCACATTGAAAGATTAGCAAGCTCACAGAGTGAAAGATGTGGGTGTGAAGCTCTCAAAGGAAGAGACCATGGAGGACTGCCTTCCCAACAGTTGTTTAGTGTCCCATATTGACATTCACCCAGAACTTCCTTATAAAGGAGTAGAGAGCTCTCTACAAGTGTCCCAGCCAAAATACATGCAGGAATGTTGCAAAGAAAAGCAACACTCTGTTGGAGAGAGCCGTGATATGTAAAGTGGCATTAAACAGTCACACACTCAAAACAGCATGTGATAGCCTCTACCAACCCACATGAACAGGTTGTGTGAAGATGCTGACCAGTCCTTTTTGGAGCCTGAGAGTCCAATACAAAGTAGCATTGGGTCCAACAGACCAAACCCAAGGGAAGTCACATTCAAGGAATGTAAGCAGTACACAGATGTTTGGGATCAGAAACAAGTGCAAAGATAGCATTGTGTGACATGAGGACTGAGATGCAATCCCTGGTACGGGATCATGGCCAGGGCATCAGGCACCCTAACCTTGTGAAAATTCATGAATGGCAATGGCATAAACTACAAGCCACTGTGTCATCATTCCACAGTTGGAACAGTGCTGCATACTGAAAAAACCCTATTCTAAATGAAGCACCAGGGAATTGCAAGAATTAAACAAGGGGATGTACCTCTGTTTGTAATATCGTTAGAAATCCAATAAGGAAGATGAAAGTTTAGAGAGTTTGAGTCCCAGCCAGTGGCCAAAACATAATCAACAGCACAAGGAGCAGGGTCCAAACCCTGTTACAGCCTCAGTAGAGACTCTTTTCCACTTAGAGGTAAAAGTTATGGTAGTAAAGGAGTGGTGCTTGACACTCAGAAAACTCTGAGGCTATTGCTACAATGCAGGAAAAGAGCTGGTCAAGCCTACCGAAATCATCAGCAGGAATAAGAATAGGCAGAACTGCACCATAACAATGGAAGCAGTGAAGCAGGTGTGATGTGCAATGTTCCCTCTAAGCTGTAGAGACTTGTGAGCAAAAATTCTACTTTGTGAGCTACTGGCATTAAACTTCTGAGCGAGCAGTTTGGCTGCTGCATTAAATCAGGGTGCTCTGGAGCCATCCTTCCTGAGCTGAGAAAAAAATCTGTGAGCCAGAGGCTAAAAAACTGTGAGCTAGCTCACCCTAACTCAGCTTAGAGGGAACACTGGTGATGTGGCTGAAGAAAGGATGGACAGTAGGCACCATTAGTGAATCTTCTGTAGCTTGCAGAGCAATCTGTGCAGCAAAGCAGCCAGAGGGGAAAAAAAGCCATTAAAAAACAAATTACCTTGCTGAAGGATTAGAAGGGCATTTCCCAATAGCAAGAGTCCCTGTCAGAAGAGCAGCAAAAAAGGAAAGGGCACGGAATGTCCCATTATAGGGCAAGGGCAAAAAGCCCAAGATTCCAATCAGAGTATCTGGGAGTTGGTCTGCATCAGTCAAGGAAAACATAATTGTAGTGTATTCCATGACTACATGAAGTGTTTGTACTAAATAAAAGACAATTTTGCAGAAGACCAGGAGCCACTAGGAGACACATGTCTACAGCTTGGTCCCCACACTATAGGGGAGGAGGTATCTGGGATTACACTAACTTCTGAGGCTCAGAGTCAAAAGAACCACCCTGAGAAAAATAACAATCTTAGAAAAATAAGGATAAAAAGGGTTGCCCTGGAAAGGATCAACAACCGACCATCAACAGAGCAAGGGGAAACAGTATAGCAGTCTCATATGGGTCACCCTGATCACTGTGGATTTTGTAAAACAGCCAAGCCTAATGAAGGGGAATACTGGAATTCTGCCACTGGCCACTTCAACCCCCCCAGAGGCAGGGTAGAGATGTCTGTGAACAAAACAGCCGAGCAAAAGTTTGAAGACTAAAACACACATGAGCATTGGCCTTTTTAGATGCCCTCCTTGAGACGTAAGAGTGACTCCACAGAAAGTCAGAACCAAGTTGAAGTAAGAGCTCTGTCCCAGAAGCAGCAGTGAGACTGAAATCCCTGGGAGGGGCCATACCATTCCCTAGTAGGAAGAAGGGAGTGTTGGACATACATGAAACTGACAGTGTGGGGAAAGCCCTTTAGGATTACGTTTCAGTACTGAGAGAGGTGGTGGACCCAGGCTGCTGTGCCAATGTGTCAGCCTTTAGAATTAGGCACTAGCAAGAGGGCTTGGAGCCAAGATAAACAGAGAATCGGTTCTGACCCTGGAACTGAGGCGGTCCTAATAGAGTGAGTAGTAAAATCAAGCTCAGTAGGCTTTAAGCATAACTAGTCTGTTGTCTCAGAAAAACAACTAATGACAAGAACAGGAAACTCCACCCACTTCGGCAACTTTCCAAAACTACAGGGACTGAAGAGGTTCAGACAACCCCAATTAAAAGGCACAATACCCTTCTGATACATACAATACCCTTCTTTCACAAAGAACCATTGAAAATTGCAAGGCTCTGTTAACCCTTGCCTCTAAGGGTGTCGCCTTGAAACTGAGGACAGACAGGAAAGGATTCCTTCAGTCAGGCATAACTAAGCCTTTAAAAGAGGCTCCCATCAGGGTACACCTCCAGACTTCTGGTCAGATTCCAGAGAAGCCAGAGAGGGAGAGGGAGTTCCCAGTGTGGGCCTGCACAGAAGACCACTGGGTGAACAAGAGTTGCAGGTAAGTACAATCTTGTTGTATGCTATAGGGGTTGGTCAATGAAAATGGATACAAAACAACCAGCAGCAGACTGACAAACTGTAGCAGACTGACAAAATCTCAAGAGCATCTGTGAACTGTTTAGTGCTGATTATGCCTGTTTAGAAATGATAGGTGTAGAATGTGTATAGGAATATGAAAGCATGAGGGGGGGGGAGACAAGAGATGTTGGGGGGGATTTTTTCAATTTTCCTCGTGAAATTTTGGGAAGATCTGATTAAAAATACCCTTAAGAAACAGGCCTTTTAGAATGAATGAAATATGCTAAAGTATAGGGTGCAGTAGTTTGCAACTCTCTTTTATTAGGATTGGATATATTTGCAATTTTGCTTGTAAAAAGCTGAAGCATTTGTATTCTTAAATTGCATACAGTTTTATGTGCTATGTTATAAAGGATGCATCTTATGATGATAAAGCAGCAAAATAGGTTCATGTTTTGATTTTTTTGTTGTTGTTGCTGTCAGGTCACAGCTGACTTATGGCAACCCCCTAGGGCTTTCAAGGCTAGAGCCATTCAGAGGGGGTTTGCCATTGTCTGCCTCCTGGTCACGACCCTGGTATTCCTTGGTGGTCTCCCATCCAAATACCAGCCAGGGCCAACCCTCCTTCTGCGGGTTTCTGAGGTCTGACAAGATCAGGCTAGCCTGGGCTATCCAGGTAAGGGCTATGTTTTGATAGGAAAGTAAATATTGTGTATATTTCAATTGTTCTGGTTGTCAGACCTTTTATCTCATATACACCACATCCCTGGCCCAAGCAACCTGTCCCTTATATGGGCATAAACCAACCACGCTGCTGTGCTGATCAACTGATCAAACTTGCATACTGGATTTCTGGCTACTGGGGTGGGTGGGAACAGAGGTGAGGGGCTTGGATGAGCCTTTGGGCAGGTTAGATCCTTGCCTCACTGTGCGCACAAAGAAAGTGATTTTCATAACAACCAAGAAATCGATTGTGCAACTTTTTACTCTGTGACACTTTTAATGTGGGATATTGAACAATTTGGTACTCAGCCAAGTTGGCATATTTTTCTTTCTTGCGCTTGCCTTTATATAGTATTGCACTATGATCTTTGGGTGATGCTGCTATAGTTGTCATGCTCAGTTTTCTCATCTTCTAGGTGGTGTGTTTACTCATTGTGAAAACTGCTGTTTGAAGGCAGAATACTGTAAAATGTAATCACAACAAATACCTTTCGGTTCTCTTGAGGGAATACAAAAGTATTATTGTATGTAGTTTTAATTTTGGGAAGTGTGTGGCAAGCTCAGTATATCTTATTTCCCTGTGGCCTTGTAAAAGATTCACCTCCTGTTTAATATGCAGTCAGTTTTTATTAGAAGAAAATGTATTATTGTATAAACAGCTCTAAACACCAAGCTAGCAAGAGCCAATAAATAACATGAATTCTGCCTTTTTTTTCAATATATGACATATCTGTGCAAATGGAGATCAGGTTGAGTGGAAAGAGAAAATAAGAAGTTCAAACGAAGGGAAAAGAAGCAGTGTTGTAACCTGGAACTGCATGTAATGGTCGCTCAATTCCTAGTTTTTGCAAATAATATCTATAAGTTGCTGGATAGTAGACCAGTCACAGAAATTTGATACCATATTGGTGATCACAGTAACTCCTTTCAGCCAGTTTGGGGACCCAGTGGAATTGTTGTCTTTATGAAAGCAATCGGAATGTCTGTCTTGTTTAATGTTGATCTAATGTTAATACTTGAACTGTATTCTTAAATGTACTAATCTCTGGTATACTATGTTTCTCTGAAATAAGAAGTTGGGTTACTTGATAACTAATCTTGGATTAAACCTTCGCATTTTCAAACAAGAAAATTATTTTGATCATAGGCTAAAGTACATGGATTCTTAAGCTGCTTATGTTACATTTCTATCATGCACACAATAAATATGTAGCCAAATATTTAAATGTTCAGACACACACAAACAGTACCTATCTGTGCTGAGGGAAATCCCAGTCATCAATTTCTTGGAATGGCATGCATCTTTGATGGGGATCTTGTGTCACCAGGCCATATGGAATAAAATGGGTCTGGCTTGCACTATTTCTACAATTGATTTTGGTCGCAATTATGCAAGTTTAGGAAGTGGCTCAGGTCTGCCTAGAGTTAACTTTTATGTCATGAAAATGCTCCTTTTGGCCCAGTATTAAAATGTCTTTTATCATCAGATATGTCTGGTTATGAAGCTTGCTGGTGGTGGCTATGTTGCAAAACATAACAGCAGAACTTTATGAAAACCAGTTTTCATACATACCCTCTAACACCTCTGTCCAGGCCCACTGTGGTGAAGCATTCATCTGATGCCAAAGCGGGTATTTCACGCAAAGAGCTGCTCCTAGTGTTGTCTCCTCCTCCTGCTTATGTTATGAAGGACTTTCTAGCTAGCCGTGTACTGTTTCAGGAGAAGCACCTCCCCTGACCTGGGTCCAAGTAGGGGTGATTGATTTGGTGGCATCTTTCCTCATCGTGGCAAAATAAGCATGTAATCTAATCCCTAACCTCACCTCCCTTGGACCTGGGAATTACCTGCATTCAAGAACCCGGTGACAAGAAGTCACCACCATGCCAGTCTATATATATGGTACCCTGTTTCCATTCTGCCTTAAAAGTCCTGTAAAAGTGAAAGGGATAAAAAGCACCAAGCATACAATTGATAAAATGCAGTTGGAAATGTTGGATAAATATCTAGAAGAGAGTGAGAAACCTTAAGTTTAGAGATACTTTAAAGAACTGTCAGTTGTTGAAAGGGGCAAGTGAATACTATTTCTAAAATCTTCTGTATCAGAAATTCTGTTATTTTCCTACTTAAAGGCTATCTAGATTCATTTGCACACGCGTTCTTTACTGTGAAATGGCAACCCTGACTTCTTGTTAAAGCTCACTTAGGACTTGAAGCATGGAGATGAGTTCTCAGTATGTAATCATTCTGCACACCTACCTTTTCTTTGCTGTTTCTTTTTCGGTTATAACTCGCAGCGTGCTGCTTCTGAATGCCATCTTACATAGACACATTCACTGTCCCGCAGCTGTGCATGTAACAGGCTGCAAAGCACTCCTAAACTTTTGACTTAAAATGTACTGCAGGTCTGGCTGTTTTTAATCCCTTGCTGCTGCTTATGTTTATCTGTCCTTTGCTTGTTTCTTATATCTGTGCCTTCTTTGCTCTTCTCAGATTATGCACTGACTGTAGAAGCTGTGAAACTGAAGCCGTTCTTCATGGCCGGGCACACCTTCGAAATGACATGCAAGGTGTCTTCCCGGAACATCAAAAGTCCTCGTTACTCAGTCCTCATTACAGCGGAGAAGCCTCTGAATGACCATTCAAATGCTAATGGAACCATGCGCATCATTTCCCTCAATCAAGATTCAGTGGTCAGACGGGAAGATTGGACAGACCAGGACCGGGTGGACGGTGTGGTCCTAGAGAAGGTCCAGGAGAATGAGTTCCGCTACAGAATGTACCAGACGCAGATTTCTGATGCTGGGCTGTATCGTTGTGTGGTGACTGCATGGTCACCAGGGGGTGGAGGCATGTGGCGAGAGGCAGTCAATGGTTTATCCAACCCCATCCAGATAGACTTTCAGACCTCAGGTCAGTACACAACTTCCATATGGCAATGGTGGAAAGAACATAATGGAGACAGTGCTTGCATAGGTGGTTGATAAGGGAGGATGACTTCTTCAGTTCCTGCAGACACATCCTGTGTTGCTTTAAGAGACAGCTAGTATTTAAGGAACTGTGAAGAGAATTTTGATTCTGTTACAGAAAAAAATATTACACTACTTGTAAGTCAGGAAATTCATTTAATCACTAGGAGAAATCAAGACATGGTTCTTCATGTGTATGAACACAATAATAGGGGGTCCAGTCTGTGTAGAGTTGAACTTCTGTTATAAGTTGCCCAATGCATACATATTTTGTTATGCTCAACTGTAGTTTCTCACAACTTTTTAACTTCTGCCCAGAGTTGCAAGTAGTGGTAGTATACCAAGTAGCTCTTTTCTCTGTCCTGCTACTATTCTTTGGGGTCTCACAGCCACTTTAGGGAGCAAAAAGAGATGTGCAGTAAACAATTTCATCTGTTCATTTAAAACCAAGTACCTTAGAATCCTGACCACAGGATTTTGATCACATTGCCCTTCTGTGTGGAAGTACGGGCTGGGCACACAACGCACTACTCAGTGTAGGGAGGCTAAGCAGTACTTAGGATTCAGCTATTTTAATTCCTAGTGCCCTGCATGCCAATATGAGAGTCTGCTATAGAAACAGTGATATTCTGTCTCTATACATGCAGTAGTAAGAACCACCTATTTATCCATGCTATGAATAGGAAATGATGTGCTGATCATACCTTCAAGCTGATTGTTCTTTCAGTAGGTAACAAACCTTTTTTTCACCAAGCAGAAACAAAGTGGAGCATCCCATCTGGTAGCAAAATGCAAAGAGTAGCTCAGTTGTAGTAGATGTCTAAAAAGCAGATTTGTGCATAGAATTGGTTTGTCTACTTATGGTAGAAATGGGGCTACACTGAGTAAAGGGCCACACTATTATAACATACTCCTTACTTCCTTCTGTTTCAGCCCCTTCATGCATTTTCTCCTCTTCAATGAGATACTGCTCTTGTTGGGCAAATTTCTTCCAGATATGTGTACACAGGAGAGATAATAGTAGATAAGAGCCATTCCACATAGCACTATGGATTCATTTCTGCCACAAACACTGAAAGTATGATGGAAAGGCATAGTGGAAGCATGACTAGTCACAGTATTCAGTGAGTGTACATTACATGTCCTCCAGAGTTTAGGGGTACTCAGCTCCTCTTCTGGTTTGAAGTGTTCACTTAAACTCTGCCATGCCTGTGGTACTGTGTTCAGTGTGAAGCAATGCTAATACACTGGCCAGTCCTGGTTGATATCCCAGCTGCGGTTTTGTTTAAGGAAAAATATCTGAGATGCTTCATAAGACTGGAGAATATCAGCCTTATTCAATCTGAGATGTGCCCAACGTAGGCAGTATCCTGTGTGTACATCTTAGAAGCCAATAAAGATGGGAAAAACCATTGTTAAAGGAAATCCTTAAAGATTTTCACATAAAAGCTTTTAGTGGTTGTTGCAAGAGACTTCAGTGTCTGTATTGATTTCTTTTAAAGCTGGAAGGACTTATTTGGATTGGAAGATCTTCGTAGTACTAGCTTGGCTTCCTGCCAGGGCTTTTCTCGGAGCATCTCTTTGTCTGAATGGTTTCATGTTTCAAGGAAAGCCTTTCATTGTACATACACATCACAAAATGCAACCTAGCTGAACTGCAGGAGGTCTCTAAGACTACTTTTTATCTGTGCAGGTTGGTGGCTTTACATGCACTCTTGCTCCAGTGACTATGATTTTTATTATTATTATTGCTACAGGAACCCTGGCATGCTATATGATTTTAAAATTTTCCATGAACTTCTACAGATCATTGTGCAGACAAAGTGTTTTCTGTAGATCTTTCCAGTTGGAGAGTTCCCTGTTCATCCCATCTCACTTAGTGATGGTTTTAAAATGTTCTGTGTAATAATTGAACCCTTGTCAGACCTGAAGTCCTGCATTCTGTCTTTGATCGTGTCTAGCCAATCAGGATGGCAAGTCAGGATCCTTCCCCCATTGTCGGCCCCCATGAACCAGTATGTCATGGCCTCTTGCTTGTGAATGTGGAGCCTCATAGTCTTTGCAGTCATACCTGTGGGCTGTGTGCCTCTGCAGACTGCTCAGAATCTTCTAAAGCAACAACTTTAATGGTGCTGATTCTGGCTTTGCCCAAGCCCAGCGCTAGAGCACATGACTAGAGGAGAGAGCTATGCCTTCCCACTTAATTCCTTTTGACTGCCACAGCAATAGCATCACTTGGTTTGTTAAATCAGTAGGTGTTCTTTCTTCTCAGTCTTTCTTCTTAAAATTTCCTTCTTTTCTGTCTTGTGGAACTGCCCTCAGCCTCTCTTGCTGGTCCATGGCATTGCAAAACTTATTTTTTAAAGTGTTTACAGCATGATGGCAATTTTCCATCCATAGATGGCCACAATCATTGCTTGTTCTGTTTGGACAAGGTTGGATCCTGCACCAGTTGCCAAATATTCATTAGGTGGGCATGTTGTAATTGCTTTGCTGGTCTACGAGAGTCACTTTGTGGGAGCATGCTTGATCAGTGTTGGTTTTGATGTCTTAGGTCTCCATTAGCAGCAAACAGACCAATCTGTTTGCTCCCCACCCCGATATATCACTACTGTCATTGAACCTGCATGATACAATGGTCCCTCCATCAAGCAGTATCTCACCTGTGAGCAGTGGTGTTGAACTTTAAACATTGGATGTGTTGCCCTTCAGAGCCAGGGGTGGGGCAGGAAGGCAAAAAGTAGGGCAGTGTGCCAGCAGTTTGACACTCACCATTATGAGAGTGCAGAACTTCAGAGCTCACCAGCCACACTTCCATCCCAAGCCCCAGCACCATCCTCTGTCATGGTACTGGACAAGAGTCAGCATTCGATTCACATTCCCAGGCCACCCTTCATAGAATGTCAATCACCCCCAGGGTACAATTAATAGGCTCCTTTTCAGAGGTTACATCCCAGGATATACACATTTCTAATCGTAACAACTGGTGAAAGTGGTTTCTGTGTTCTTCACTCTGACCATCCCTGTTTCCTTTTTCACAAGAAATATTAGGCTTGAGGCTGGTTGTGATATTTCCATCGTAAGACTGTCTCCAAGTTCCCCCTCAGGCAGGACTTATTCTGCCAGCTGTGAGAGAGTTCACAATTATTTTGTCTTCTGTGTTGAGACAGGTCTGCTCCTTAAGAAAGAAACACAGGCTACTTGTGTTGCCATGATAGTACATAACAAGGGGCAAAGGGTACACTTTTCCATATGATGAATAATTTGGTGATGCTCTGTTATGCCCTGCCCTGGCTGTCTTTTTTGCAAGCTAGAAAGCCCCCACATGCTTTGGCCTTTCCTCATAAGAAAGACACTCCTACCACTTGAGCATTTTGTTTGCCATTTCCAGCACTTGTAGTCCTTTTTAAAAACGGGGCACCCATAACTGTACACAGTACACCAGAGGTACCTGTACCATAGCTTCTATAATGGCATCGTGATGCTGACTATCTTATTTTCTATCTCTTCTCTAATAATCCATATCATAGAATTTATCTGTTTTGACAACCACATAGTAGTGGTTTCCCCCCCAGTAAACTGTCAACCACAGCCTAAAGAGCTCGTGCCTGGTAATTGCTGTCAGTTTAAACCTCTTCAGTGCATTTTATATGCTTAGGAGTTTTTGTTCCAAAATGCATCACTTAACTGGAGCTGGCATGGTGTAGCAGTTGGAGTGTTGGACTAGCATCTAGGAGAACCAGGTGCAAATCCCCATTCTTCTATGAAAGCTCACTGGGCAACCTTGGACCACTCTCACATTCTCAGCTTAATTTATGTCACATTGTTGTAAGAATAAAATGTAGGAGAGGAGAACAACATAAGCTATTTTGGGTCACCACTGGGAAGAAAAAGGTGTATAAATGAAGCAAGTAAAAAATAAATCAATTTTTGGTTGTCCATTCACCTGACTTGAACATAGTTTTTTGGAACTTCTCAGTTGCTTGTTTTTTCTCCATCCTGATTAATTTACCTTTTGCAAACTTGTTCATCTTGCTACTCATTCCCAACCCATATTATTTAAAAGGTACTGATTGTGGCGGGGGAGGGGGGCTGTCATTGCTTGCTTTCACTATGAGATATTTTTTACATTCTTCAATATTTAGTCAGAAGCCACTTCTTTTTATAAGCTAACTTGTAGAGCTTATAAATGTAGAACAAAAATGCTTCTTCCTCTGTAGCTATAGAAGATAGTTCAGTGTGCTGTATTCAGTCTCCTAAAATGGGCACTCAGTGCTTTTGGGTCAATTTCACAGTCTAAGAGGTTTTCTCCTAGCAAATGGTCTTTGATTAGGTAGTTTGAAATATCCTCTTGATTCATCCTATTAGACTTTGAAGTCTTCCTGTATACGTTAAACAAGTTGTGGCCCATTTATAGATAATCCAGTGCTTTTAGTTGCTCTATTTTCTTTGTTTCATAGTTCATAATTAATAGTCTGCTTCAATTTCAGCTCATTGTATTTCCCCCCTAAATGTCTGGATTCATTTTAAAAACCCGAGGCAAGAACATGAGGCATCATCTTCTATTCAAGGATGGTGTGGTGATAATTATGAAACTAAGGAAACTCCAGAAGAGCCAGCATGGTGTAGTGGTTAAGGGGAGTGGACTCTAATCTGAAGAACTGACTTTGATTCCCCTACTCCTCCACATGAAGCCAGCTGGGTGACCTTGGGTCAGTCACAGTTCTCTCAGAGTTCTCTTAGCCCCACCTACCTCACAGGGTGTCTGCTGTGGGGAGAGGAAGGGAAGGCAATTGTAAGCCGCTCTGAGACTCCCGCCTGTTTCCTTCTCCAGGGCTGCTGCTGCATCGCAGCTTGCTTTTGCCCTGCTGCTTCCTGCTTTTTTCCAAGCCAAGCCTCCCTTCCCTCTATTGACTGAGGGCTCCTCCTTTGGGAGGAAGGAAGGAGGAGGCAGAGAGAGAGAGAGAGCAAACTCTGAGTCCTGTGGCTCCTTTAAGACCAAACAAGGACCCACGGTAAGTAGGAAAACCAACATACAACAAGTACACAGATGATTATATCATAAATAATTTTATATTTTTTGAAAAATATTTTTACAATAATTTCTACATATATCATCTTAATCAAAAATATCAAAAATCATCTCCAAGAATCTCAAAAGCTATTGTACAACCTTTAATAATAGTCCTCCTCTGTTAAATAAAAGTTTCAAAAGGGAGGACTCCTTAAAGGCCTGGGAGGGTGCTCTGGGACTTCTCAGAGGAGCCTGGAACCAGAATGGTGGCATCAGGTGACACCCCTCCTGAGCTGTGACATGGTGGCTGTAGCAGTGGGATGGACTAATTTTGGACTCTGGTGAGGCAGAGTGCCATTTGGCCTTGGCAGAGAATTTTCTTTTTTTTTTTTTTTTGCTTTTGGGCTTAAGGAAGCCCCATTGTTTGAAGGTACTTGCAAGACCAAGTAAGGGTCTGGTAAGGTGTGGTGAAAAGGTTTTCTTTATGTTCTAGCTGTCGGGTCAACTGGATAGTGAGGCAGAGTTAGATAGTGCATGTTCCTCCGATCTGGGGGGGAAAAATCAGAGGACATGCCGGTTGCCAGATCCAAGACCCGAATAGGGGCTGCAGGTCTCATGTCAGTGGAGGACACTTCAGAGAAAGAATGGCATCCCTGAGTGAAGAGACCTTTATATATTTTATTTATTTATTATTTATTAATTGGATTTATATTCCGCCCTCCCCAAATGGGTTCAGGGTGGCTAACAACAGAGGCAAATGCCATAACAAACAATTAAAACAGCATAAAAACAATAATTAAATAAAGTGCGGTGCTCTTGATGTTAAGTCTTATTAGTCCAAGTTGGGTTCCATTTGTCAACCTAACCTGACAGCATACGTTCTTCGGTCATCTAGGCGTCTTCCCAGGGCCGGCTCACCTCTAGGTCTAATCCACCGTCAAAGATGGCAGCTCGGTGGTGGCACAATGACGGTGGCGGCTCCTATGCAAAGGCCTGGCGGAAGAGCCTCCAGCTGTAACGTCTCCAGCTGCAACTTAAGCAGGCAGAGCTTGAGATAGAGAAAGCAAGGCTGCAAAAGGAGAAAGAGGAAACTGCAGCTAGGATGGAGATGGAAAGAGAAAAGCTGTAGAGAGAGGAGAAAGAAGCTGCAGCTAGGATGGAGATGGAAAGAGAAAGGCTGCAGAGGGAGGAGAAAGAGACTGCAGCTAAGATGTAGCTAGAAAGGGAGAAAATGAGGCTGGCACATGAGCTTGAGATGGCTAAGCTAGAAAAGGGCCAATCTCCACAGATGCCGCAGTGAAAGAGGACCGTCAGAAGTACCCCTGGTTCAAGGAAAGGGAAGACATTACGGCCTTCCTGCAGAATTTTAAACAAGTCTGTATTGACTACAAGGTCCCCTCAGAGCTGTACATGGAAAAGCTGAGACCGCAGTTAAGTGGTGTCCTGGCTTCAGTGTCTGGGCAGATGGAAGGCGAAGAAAGAACGGATTACAAGCTGTTCAAGCAGAGAGTACGTGAGAGGGTGGGATTCACCAAAGAAAGGGCCCGAAAGCGCTTCAAAAAGATCAGACTTGAAAGGAAAGAGTCCTACCCACAGTTAATACACAGACTGGGAAAAGCCTATGACTTGTGGGTGGAGGTCACTGATGCCAAGACTCTGGCTGATGTCAAGGCCCTGATGTGCATTGATCGGTTCCTGACTCTTTTTCCTGAGTACATTAGGTACCCCCTGGTGGACAAGAGCCCTTCTACCCTTCGAGAAGCAGGACAATGGGCGGAGTGACTGGCTGAAGCCTATGGAGGGCAGAGTTACAGCACTAATCTGGACTGGCATCAGAGGGAGTTCCCTAAGTCCCCTCCCCAACCCAGAAAGCAGCCAGAAGTAAAGGGACCGCTATCCCAGGAGCATCAACAGTTAATCACTCTTTGGGTGAAGAAGCAAACTCACGCTTTACTCCCCCCTCCCAGGCAAATTCTTTGAAACCAATGTTGGGTGAAGTCACCAACAGCGGAGAGGAAAGCACCAAGGTGTTTTTCGTGCATTGAGTTGGGACACCTTAGAAAGCAGTGAAAGGAGAAGAGAATTTGATGAAGACTCTCTGGAGAGCTTTAGTAGCATGCCAGATTCCATGGATTCTACTACTGTGACAAAAACATTCAGACCAGAAACAGGCAGTGATCTTTCTGTGTTTGAAGCTTTGAAAAACACCATTTATTCTGAGGTAGTTACATTGATATCTCAAAACGGAGCTCATCCTCAAGTCCTAATTTTCATGAACTTCAGGGGCTAAATTCAGACTATTTGAGACAAAAACCACTGTATATGTTACAGGATATAGTAGCCAAGCATCCATCTGAAGCCAACACAAAAGCAGAAGGTCCAAAACGTCTGAACTCAATGGCGAGATTAAGATACAATTTAGAATTTACTCCCAGTGAAAGACTTGCTACTACTGATGATGAGACATTAGAGAAGAGCTTTGACCTCGGAGGACCTGCAATGCATTAACCTGACGTTGATTTTGACCTTTAAAGCCCGACTTGGTTTGGGACCAGGTATCTGAAGGACTATCTTCTCCCATATGTTCCTGCCTGAGAACTAAGATCATAGGGAGAGGCCCTCTTGACTGTCCAGTCAACCAAAGAAATTCGTCTGATGAGTATACCAGAAAGGGCCTTTTCAGAGGCAGCTGCACAATTATCTACATTTGCTACCTTCCAATCCTCAGGAATGGAGGCAGATTTTAAGGAAAGATTACATATCTTTGTCAGGAGATCTACAAGTTCACATTTGAGTTCTTTCAGAACTCTCGGATGTATGCCATCTGGGCCTGGTGATTTTTCAGTTTTTAAGTTGTCTATCAGTTTTAGGACCTTGTATGCTGCCTTAAAGTTCCTATAAGGTAGAAAGGTGGCTAATACATATTTTAAATACATTAAGTAAATATTGTTTTTGATGTTGATTGTCGTTAGCCATGTATCTTCCTTCTGTGACTATGATCCTCAGTACTTTAAAATGAATTAGAATTAGGGTAAATTCAGAAGAAAAATTAATTGATATAAGTACTTCTCATGTTAATAGTTATTGCCTTTATATGACGACAGCATTTGTTTTATACAATAGGCCAAACTGTGATTATTGCAATCATCACATGAACTACATGTTGTTCTGAATTACTTTACTTTAATCACACAGCTCTATCAGCCTAAAGACCTTGAGCTGAAAAAATATGGAACACTCCAGAAATTTGGGTGTCATCCCTTTGAAGGGCCATGCTAATCTTCTCCATATCATTCCAATTTTAGTATATATGCTGCTGAAGTTTCCTGAATTAGTTTTTGTACAAAAGAATGTTGGGGATGAGTAACACTGCACAGCCAATCTAGAAAACACTTCATATCATACCATTATCAATATATTTAATTCTCAACATGGCAAAACCTGTGGATACTTAAATCCAGAAACTGGAACTATGAACAGACAAGACAGTTCTTTCTACAAACCTGAGAAAAGCCCAGATTTTCACAAAAATCTGAGATCTAAAAAAAGGGCGGCAGTTAACCCTCCAAATAATAGAAGCAGCACCCTGTAGTTTTAAGAAACAAATGCCCCCAGCAACCATTATTAGGCAAGTACAACTGTATGGCCAGCCTTCTAGTCTTACTTCTGTTAGTAAAAGGCAAATCTTTCTACAAACCTGAGAAAAGCCCTATGTTTTCACAAAAATTTGAAATCTTTAAAAAGCGGGGTTAACACCCCCCCATAATAGAAGCAGCTTTAAGAAATGAATGCCCCCAGCAGCCATTATTAGTCAACTACAACAGCATTGCCAGCCTTCTAATCTTGAGTTCTGTTGGCAAAAGGCAGGGGGAGGGGTCAGGGCCCTTTCCAGGGTTGTTTTGGCCTTTGATGGAGGACTCATTGGGGTCAGGCTCAGCATCACCCACTGGGCAACCTGACACCACAACGTTTTCATGTCTCACACAGTCCCAGCTGCTGGCTGTTGTTCAACAGTAGCCATCGTACAAAATCTAGTGTAGTTTAGTGGTTAGAGTTTCAGACTAGGATCTGGGAGACCCAGTTTTGAATTTGTATTCTGTCATGGAAGTTCACTGAGTGACTTTGGGTCAGTTAAACATTATCAGCCTAACTCACCTCACAGGGTTGCTGTGAGGAGAAAATAGAATGAGGCAAGCTGCTTTGTGTCTCCATTGTAGAGAAGGGTAGGGTATAAATTAAGTAAATAAATATAACTGAAGATGGGGGCAGATAAAAGGATGCTTGGTGTGTGGGTGGGAAGAAGAAAAGGAAGCAGAGAAAATTGAGGAAATGGGGGTTGCCAAAAAGAAAAGAGGAAATAATATGCTGAGTGGGATATAGGGGATAGTGAAGTGAGCCCCCACAGGTCCTTGCAGGTTCCCCACCATGCAAATGGACTTCGCTTGGTGGCCAGCACTTCACAGAGTTTTTGAGGGAGAAGCTGCCTGGGGGATGGAAGAAGGGAAAGCTTAAGAGGGGGGAGACATGAAGGCAGATTGGTTGGTGGATGTGAGGGAGAGAAGGAAACAGGAAAAGGGGACAGGCTATGGGGGGCTTTCAGAGAAGGGTAAAAGGAAACATTGGGGAGTGTCAAAATGAGATGCTGCCCAGCAAGTCCTTACAGGTCCTCAACTTGTCTATTCTATTTCCTGTTTACACATTTATTTCCTGAAATGGAATTTCCTGCATTCACTCAGTGCCTGAGACAGTTTAGGTACTGGAGATTAGCTAGGATAGAGAGGGAATCCCACACACTCTCTAACTTATTCTGAAACCAGCTTGTATCACAGAAAGGGAGGAATATATATGGGGATACTTTCTACCAAGTGGGTTTCTAGCACTCTTCTCATCACCATGAGACAAGCCCTTCCCCATCTTTTATCAACCTGGGTTTCAGTAGAATGACAACACAGCAGCCTAGGTGTGTGAAGAGTCATAAATAGCTTGATATTCAGTTCAGTTTTAGAATGTACTTGGTACAGAGAAGATACAGGGAAAGGGGGGACAAAAGACTACAGTCCCAAAGAAAATAAAGCAAGTACTTAATTCACAGTATTTAGTAAGCATCTTGCAGTGTGTGTGACTCCTTGACCAAAAAGGCCAGAGATCAGCCAGGAAGACACACGGACACAACTTTTTCCTGCCTTAGGGGGAATAACAACATAATGCACTAACAACAATTTTCCGGGATCAGATCAATCAGTATTGTGGTTGGTACTGCAGGGTGATGATGAGCAGAATCCTGACCACCTTTGGGAAGATATGCAAAGCTGAAGGTTTGGGTCAATTGTAACTGGCTTCTCAATCAGTTATTGATGATGATCCCTTTGTCCATAGAGGATGTATCGGTCTAGATTATTAGACTGCAGGGGACGTCCTGCAATCTAGTACTACAGGAGTATGTTTAGGGTTGCTTGAATGCTTGCCAGTTCAGCTGATGTCCTGTTTGCCAATTGGGAACAGGGAACTGGTTAGGGTTTTTGTTTTTTTGTTTTTTGATAGACTGTGGACCCATTTGAGGCTGTTTGGCACATTGTTTCACTCTGTTCCTCCCTAACCATGCTGTAGAGTCTTTTCAAAATTGTTTACTATCCCATACAAAGAATGGGAGAAGCAAAGCTTGTCCCATGTCAAGATGGAAGGGGAGGGCAGAGAAAAATGTACCAAAATGGTCATAGATAGAAATACCAGGAAAGCAGGTGCTTTTCCATTACAGTTCCATCATGAGGGCATATGGATAGTTCGTATACCGCACAAGTAACTGGTATTACCACTGTTGATTCTTCATCAGGTTGATTCTTCATCAGCTGCTGTCCACTGAAGGTCAATCTGCCATTTTATTTCTTTGGATGCCAGATTACCTGTGAGGAGTATGCACCCTGCTTGCTATTTATACGGGTTTCTTCAGACCACTTTAACCCTTTCAAATGTAAGTGCATGGGGCACCTTTAGCAGGTTAGGTCTAGGATAATTTTCACAGGTCAGTGTAGGATCATCACTTGAGTTTGATTCCAAGTTACTTATCTTTCTAACACAGACTTTTGATACAGACTTCTGCGTTTTTTCCTCTGGCACCAAGGAATGCATAATGACTTAATACAGCAATCCATACCATCCCTTTCCCTCATCCCCAGCCAGGAACAGGCTTCTCTTTTGCCCAAGAGTTTTCTTGAAAATTTCCTGGGAGACTGCGCAGACAGACCAAGAGAGCCTCCGCGTCTTTGCTCCAAAAAAACGCAAAATAAAAACTAATTGAGGACTATAAAGACTAAAACTACTCGTTGATAAGGATGGGGAGGCAAAGAGGAGGGAAAGGAGGGAAAGGAGCCAAGAAAAATAACGAGGAAGCTCAACAAAGTGAGCAAACTATGCAACCATCGGATGAAGACTCCCCCCCCCATTAGAGTAAGTCCAAAATTATTCTTTTGGATATAAAGGCACGGGAACGAAAAATTAAATTCAGGGGGATCTCACCAAATTTTTCTACTGAGAAAGACCTCACAGACACTTTAAATGTGTGGCTTCAGGCATTATTGCAACTGCCAGCTGCACCAATTAGCCAAGCTTATCGGCTGAAGCCACTCCAAACAACCTCGCCCACACTCATACCAGACATTCTTGCTGAGCTAACAGACATTAAAGTGAAGAACATCGTTTTAGAAGCCGCAAGAAAAAATAATGGACTTCAATTAGAAGACATTAAAATACAAGTGTTCCAGGACCTGCCATCCGAAATCTTGACAGCACGTCGGAATCTGAAACCAATTACAAAGAGGTTGACAGAAAAACAAATTAGGTATCGTTGGCTACCACTGGGACATTTATATATAAATTATAAAGGCAGAACCTTCAACGTCCATGATATCAAGTCCGGAGAGGAAATGTTAAGTGCTCTAGAACTTTAAGTTTCGGACAAAAAATGTGATGACAACAGGTTTAATTTCAGATAAGCTGATTTAATATTAATATTTTGTTTTAAACATAGTGACATTAAGGTATAATAGGAGCATAGCGGGAAAGGCACTTGGAAGGAACTCCCCTACCACCTCCCAGAGGGTGGGGCCTTAGAGGAAGACCCCCTTTGGAATTTCCAAAGCCCCATACAGAGGTGGCAATCCCCAAGAACTCCGCCACAAAGATTTAAATTTTGTGGCCGCTGATTATTCTTTTTATTTAAGAGTAATTAAAACGCATAATATATTATAGATAAGATATAAGAGAAATTCTTCGGGATAACAATAACTATCATTTTATTAAGTTTGTATAATTTGAGTTGGAGTTTAAGGAAAGAAAAAATAGTGTGTTAAGCGTGCACTGGCAATGACGGGGGGAAATCATTTAGTTTCTATAACCATTATAACTTAACAGCCATTGCCAGTGATATGATGTATAAGAGGTTGTAACAGATTATACAGCATTATAAAAAGTGTGATTTGTGTTGTAAGCATGTGACAAGGAAAATAAAAAAATAATTAAAAAAAGAAGAAAAAAAGAAGAAAATTTCCTGTCTCAGAGTAAGAGATTTCAGGGTGAGAACATCTCATCTTGCTACCTTGTTGCAGGTTGACAAGCCTCTTCAGCTTGCTTCCTTAACATCTTGCATGTTCCTATAATCTTCTCTCATGCTCTGTTTAAACCCCAAGTCATTATAGCAGTGAAATATCTCCTTTCTCTCATTCTCACTCACTTCTCTGGAGATTCTGCCATCTGCAGCTGACTCTGATTTTCTTTCAGCCAGTATATCTCCCTCAGCATTTCTGTTCTTGAGACTGATACAATGGAAAAATATGAACACAATGGCAAATATTCCTTGGAAAGGGAAAACTCAGCAATGACTAAATGTCTCACAAAAACATATAATAAGTATGAATGGTATTTGATCATTTTAGTCTTTGGGGAACATTTACTGCATTGCTTCTCCATGTTCTACTCTTCGTTAATTCCCATTGGTTTCAAAGGGAAGCACATTTTCAGTTGTAACTCTCTTCCATCCCTATTCAACACCCAGAAGAAATTCCCCCATTGCTGAGGAGACTAGATGTCACACAAAACATGGACCTGATCTGCATCTGAATTGCCGTTTCCTGTTGATGGGGCCTTGTCCACCCAGTAAAGCCAAGATTCATCTGTACATCAAGGAGGGCACAGGAAGCCGAGACTTCACACCTGGCCGGTTGGTGTTCCATGAGATAGAGTGTAGAGTTTCACATTTATTTGTTTATTTTATTTTATTCAATTTATACCCCGCCCTCCCCGCTGCGCGGGCTCAAGGCAGCTTACAGGAGGCATATGCCAATATAAAACATATTTAAAATCATTTAAAATATTGCCCACCCATAGAATACCTGCCACTTTCTACATGCACCAATGAGGAAGGTCATGGGATGGACTTGTAAGTAGGTGGGATTACAGTTTGGCAAGGTGCCACCCACCTGGAGATTCAACTATAAAAGTAAAGACCAAACTTTAGGTCTTTGCTAGCCACATCCCTCCTCAACGTCCTCTGTCTTCTTTTCTACCCCTAAAGTCCAGCTCTCTATCAAACAACCCTTTGACCATCCTAGATCTCTTGGACTGCAGCCAAAGAGGTCCATACTTTGCTGCCTGGTTCTAGCAAGTGTGATTTAGTTAACACCCCTAGGTATTACTTTCTTCCCCTATCTTACATTGCAACAGACAAGACTTCAGGAACAGGGAAGTACAAACCGATACCTACCTACCTCCAAGTAAATGAGAAACTATTTTCTATTCCTGTAACTCTAAAGGAACCTTGATTTTATGTGAATGTGAGACTGATTTTGTGTGTGTGATTTTGATATTGCTCAGTAAAAAGACAATTTGTTTTGGAAAAACACCAGTCTCGTCTCCATCACTGGTACTCTCTGGGGCTGGCAGAACCTCCATAAACTTTGGCAAGGACTCACGTTAAATTTAGTTAGCTATCTGCTGTAAATAAAGTGATTGGCGTAACAATTTATACACTCTGTATAAATGTTAATTCACGCAACAGTGTAGAATCAATTTTTCTACATTAAGGACTATTGGATCAGCTCAACTCTCTGGAAAAAGGCAGGAATGGAATGGCTTTTAAAAATAACTTTCATATAAATTACACACAAGAGTGGAAAATTGGGACATTGCTATTCAGGACCATCTTGTGAGTACTTTACTTGCACTAGAAATGGAGGATAATGTTCTTGAAGCTAATCATGGTAAAGGGAATCTCTGCAGCCATCCAAATGCAAAATATACTCTATGGCCATTTCTAATCTAGTTTTAAAAAATAAATAAAGTAACAAGCACTTCCAAATTTTCAGCATGAGCAACACAAAAACACATTAAAGTTTAAATTTTCTGACAGTGCTCTTTAATGAAGGGGAAGTACAAGAAAAATGGCACAAATTTGCTTATTCTAGTGAATTACTATTGCTAGGATTTCTAGAGGTAGCTTTTAAAAATATTTTCCATTTAATTCCATCTAGCCTGTTTTTAATCAGCTCCTGGCTATTATTCCCTTTCTCTGTACCTCCCCCCCATACCTTGGCAAAGCAATTAAAATGAAATGAAAAGCTTTCCAATATTTATAATTGTTCATCACAAACAGCAGGCTATGAAGCTATTGGGAGGGTATTACAACTCGTTATGCCTCAGAATTAAACCTGGTACCCTAGAGATGCTCTAACTGTCACAGAGAGAAAGAAAGTGCCTGCTTAGCAACATCAGGCGCCATTTGCTTGCCCCAGCCTGGTGCTTCATTTCACACTGGCTCCCCACTGAAAACACAGACTAATTCAAGGTGTCTGTCTTTTTGTTCAAAGGCCCTAAAGATATGACTGAATGCTAATTATTAGTTCTCATTTCTCTTGGTTGTTCTTTGTGCCAAGTAAGACTTATGAGTGACAATTCCCCATTTCTTACAGCTAACAATCAGAGGAGAGATGGTACCAATGTGGATGTTTGTGTATGGCTATGAACCTGTTACTCATTTTTAATGCAGATATCTAGCTCAGGATGAATTTCTTCCAATAAAATCCCAAGGGACTCCCATCAAACACAAATTTTAAAGGCAATCTTCTACACAATGTACATTACAAAACTGGAAATTATCTAACATCAAATGTATTTGAATGTAAATTAATACAAACACTAATTAAATATTAATACATACTAGGAGCCTGCAGCCAAAAGAATTGGTTCGTTAGTGCCAATAAATTCTGAGCACGCACATAGGCTAAGGTCCCCCAGAGTTTTTCCATGGGTAGAGGAATTTGAACTTGTAGACTGCAACTTTCTTGTCTTCCCCCTCCCACAGCAGCCTGAAATACCCCAAAAAATCCTGTTCCTGGAGTTCCCTGTTTCTCAGGAACAGGATTTCAGGTTGCTGCTGAAGTGAGAAAGCAAGAAAGGTGTGCTCCACAAGCACAAATCCTGCCTCCCATTGAAAGTCCCAGAGATCTAAGCCATAACTGTTTGTTGCCTTTTGTTGCCCAAGTCACATCACTGCAGTGAATGCACAAACCACATGACTATTGACCACGGTTTTATTGGGGAAGGTTTGGGAATCCTGGTACTACCAGTGTATCCAATCCACTATCCTCTGCTCCTGGAAGATAGGGAGTAAGGGTGTATACTTCAAAACTATTATTTTAATTCCATATAATATTGTTGGGAAGGGCATTATTATAGTTTTCATTAAATATTGGGAGTATCATATCAGAAGCATTGTATTGGATTAATATTGGATGTCCACCTACCATTTCCTATGGGATAATACTGTGAGATTTCCAGAGTCACTATTTTTAATGCATGTGACAACAAAATTTCAGGGAACTAGTCCTCTCTCTCTATTAAAGACATCCCCCTCCCCAAGTTTCAAGTGAATTGGACAAAGGGGTCTAGTTTGTATCCTTTTCTCTATTGTTTATTATGGAGAAAAAACACACATATTGCTCCTCTTGCATCTTTCGGAACTAAGCCAGCTGGGCTGGGAGAAAGAACATAGGAGAGAGCTGCTGGGAAAGTGAGTGTTTTTTTTCTGCCTTTCCTAAACTTCTAAACAACTGTGGTTGCTTTGAGAGAGAGGACAGAGTTTGAGGGTGAGTGGGTGTTTGTAGCCTGCTGGAGTGTGGTGTTTTTGTCTGGTTCTGTTTGGGTCTTTTTGTCTGGTCTATTGCTCATTGAACAAGGTCTATTTGGCTGGGGCTGATTGCAGGCCCCACCCTCTGCTGATGCTGTTAGGAGGCAGGGTCTGTGGGCCTCTGAACTGTATGGCTCCTCCTCATCAGAGACATGAGCCTTTGGTGTGAGCCAAAAAGTGATATTCAAAGGGCTCTTGGCCTGGGGACCCTGCATCATTCTAGATATCTTTAAACCACTAACCAGCTATGAAAGTAGAAAGCCAGCAGAGGAGTGGAGACTATCCACTGTTTTGCAGAGAGTGCCACATGTATGATTATTTACCCACTAGGTGGAAAACATGGGTGTGTGCTTGCTGCATGGACCTCAGGCAGCAACAGAAGAAGAAATAACAGGAGTAGCAGGTCCAGTGATAGTACTACCTGCCTCCAAAGCTCCCTCTAAGCTGTGGAGTCTTGTGAGCAAAAATTCTACTTTGTGAGCTACTGGCATTAAAGTTGTGAGCAAGCGATTTGGCTATTGCATAGATTAGTTTGCTCTGGAGCCCCATCCTTCCTGAGCCAAGACAAAAATGTGTGAGCCGGAGGCTAAAAAACTGTGAGCTAGCTCACACTAACGCAGCTTAGAGGGAACACTGCCTACCTCTAAAGGGAGTTCTGTGGGTAGCAGAACAGCAGCTTCTTGTAAAAGGACCTTATGAAGCAACGTTTTCATAGTAGCCCAGCCAGACACTGGGGTAATGGTGGACTGATCTTCTCATGCCCTCTCTACAACCTGGGGGAAAACTGAAGAAGCCTTATTCCTGCCATACTGTTCTGCTGAGCCTCACTGCTGGGTTGCTTCCCTGCTGGGAACTCCCTCAACTCATTTTTAAAAAGTAGTTTTTTAAAAAAATATTTATTCTTATTGTTATAGTTACAAATTGTCACATTCAGATATTTGACTGATAGATGGTGTTCTGCAATTTGAGATTTCGTAAATTCTTGGGAATTACAGATGTATCTTCAAAGGATTCTTGCTGTTCCAAGCAACACAGTCTTCTGGAGCTGAGCTGGTATTATTTGCCCAATGCCAGAATGTCCAGGTGTTTCTTGAGACTTGCAGGCACTGCTCAAAGGGAGGTGCTCTAACTTTGTTTGTAAATCTTGGTATTTTTTCAGTCTTCTCCTCTTTCTTTTTTATTCTGCTGTCTACTGGGATTGAAGTTTCTGTTATCCAAACCCTATTTCTTTTGTTTTCTACAGTTGTGGTACCAGGAGTGTTATTCCCCATGGGTTTATCTGTTTGGAATTGAAGGTCCCAAAGAATCTCTGTTTAATCATTCTCCATGATCTTGTCTGGTTTGTGCTCCCATAAATTTCTGGTTAATGGTAAGGATTCTTGCAAGGATCCCAGTGCAACATAGCTGCAACTCTATCATGACATTCTTTATAGTCAGTTTGAGCAATTTTACTGCAGGTACTGACCATATGGTTGACTGTTTCACCCTTGTCTTGCAAAGTCAACATTTGCTGTTATCACTGGTCTTCTGAATCCTGGCTTTCATACTTTTCATTTTGAGTGCCTGCTTTTGTGCAGCTTCAAATGCTCATGATGGAGCCACTTCCAGGTATTTTCAATATCAACATTATTATCTATGGCTTTCAAATATTGTCCATGCAAGTGCTTTTCTTTCCAGGTATCAACATGAGTTTTGATTGTAATCTTTTTAATCTTTGGTTTCTGTAACCTTAAATAACTAGAAGCTTCTCTTTGCTTTTCTTGGTGTAGTCAAGTCACTATTTGTTTTTCTTCTTCAACTGCTTGCTTAACTTTCAGGAATCCTCTTCCACTTAATTTTCTTGGTAAATAAAGATGATCAATATAAATTCTAGGCTGCAGTGAGTGATGCATCATCATTATCTTCTTTGTGATTGATTGCTTCTAATTCTGCTTGTTTCCAATTGATAATGCCAGCTGTGTATCTTGGAACTGGGAGTGCCCACGTGTTATTTGCATTTATTGTGTTGTCTCAATTTAATTTTGTTTGCAGTATCTTTTTAACTCTTTGGTAATACTCCCTGGTTTTCTTAACAAATGTACATTTGATGTTGCCAGCTTCCAAAATTCCAAGATATTTGTAGTTTTCTTCAAAACCCAGTGTTTTTATGTTGTTGTTTGGCATCTTGATTTCTTCTTGTTCAACAATCTTTCCTCTATTCAGTGCTAATGCTGCAGATATGTCAAGGTCAAATTCCATTGCTATAGCTTTGCTGACTATTCAAACTGTATTTAGTAAAGAATCAATATCTGATTATGACTTTCCATATGTTTTCAAGTCATCCATATACAATAAGTGTGAAAACTTTGGGCCTGTATTTGAAAGCTGGTTTCCTAGGCCTGTGTTGTTGAGAATGATTGTGAGTGGTATTAGGGTGATGACAAAGAGCAGCGGTGATAATGAGTCTCCTTGGAAAATTCTTCATTTGATAGTAATTGTTCCAATTTCTTCTCCATTTACTATCAACCTGGTATTCCATTTATTCATGGCAATTTTGATAAATGTTATTACAGTTTTGCTGATGCCTATCATTTTTAGTGTTTTCACAATCTGTATATGAGGGAAGGAATCAAATGCCTTCTTCTAATCAATCCGGGCAACATGCAGGTTGGTTTTCTGCCTTTTGCAATTTTGAAAGACCATTTTATCAATCAGTAACTGATCTTTAGTGCCTTGGGATTTTCAGAAAATTGCTTTTTATTCATGTGATAAAATTGAATTGATCTGTAGATATTGTTAAATGGAATTGGCTACACTTCTTGTCAGTAGTTTAAAAGTTGTTGGCAGGCAGATAATGGGGCAGAAGTTGCTTGGCACTGCTCCTTTCTCTTTCTTCTTCAGAATGAGAAATGTCCTGTCAGTTGTTATCCAATCTTCTACTACTTTGGAGTGGAGCACATCATTAATCGTGGTTGAAGACTTTGTCAATAGCCATGTACTTCATCTCTTCCAGGCGCTGTCCAGTTTTTTACTTTCTTCAATTGTTTTTGAAGGCTCTCCAGGATAATTGTAAGATCCTCCATTTGCTTTCCCTTCAGTTTGTTTTCTACATCTGTGATCCAGGTGGCTTTTTAATTGTATTCTTTTGAGTCTTCCTAGAGTTCTTTCCAGAAAATTGTTGTCTTTTTGTTGTCTGGTTTTACTTCTACTTGTTCATCTCCCTCTAGTGATTTGTAGAATTGTCTTTGGTTAGTCTGGAATTGGAAGTTTTGTCTGTATTGCTGAATCCTACAGTTGTACCTCTTGATCGTCTTAGATGTTTGGGGAAACTATTTGATTTCTTCTGCAACTTTGGCTATTTTTTAAATATCTAACTGATATTCCTTTCTTTTAATTATTTTAAGGTTCTGAAGTCTGAACACTATTGATTCCCCCCCCCCTCCAATCTCATTTGCCAGTTTGGTTTCACCTTAAAACCCTTAACTGCCTTTTTCTTAATGTCCATTCCCAGTTCTTTTATTACTATTACGAGTTCTCTATACATCAACTGGTCAGTTTCAGTTATGTTTGCTGTAGGGATTGTTTCAAATGCTGCATTGATATTTTCAATGAGTCTTGTAAGTTCTTTCTTTGATGCTGTTCTGAGCATGGGTAATCTTCATCTATCTTCTTTGCTGTTAATATGCTCTAAGATTTTTGCCTTCAGTTCTTCCTGTACAGAGGTGAGCTGATGATGCATTGTCAATGTTTTGCTATTAATTAATGGACTTTAAAGAGCAACTTCATTTCTATGGTCTGCTTCTTGGTTGCTTTCATTTATTTCTTGTTCTTCATGTTCTTCATCTAAGTGGCTGTTGTTCCTTATTTCTTTTAGCTCTATTGCTGTGAAAAAGTTGTTTTGCATGATAGTCACTGTCCAGTGATGGTAGAATCAGGACACTTTTCTTTCTTTCTTTTGGCCCCCTGAGGGGATTTTTTATTGCATTTTTAATACACTACTTTTTTTATCTTTTTATCCAATGTTTTATCCATTTAAGAGAACCCCCAGAGCATCCCACAATAAAACTAAAGTTTAAAGGCACAATTCAGAGTCCTTCAGCCTTCATTTTGTCTTATCTTTTCTAATCCTCTATTTATATGTACGCTTGGGGGCAGCCGCCCCCTTATCAGAAAGAGGGTCCGTGTCGTAAGACACCGAGTCCAATTCGCCACTGGATTTGCTGTCATCTTCTTCCTTCTCAACCTCGGCTGGCTCTCCCAGCTGGACTCTCAGGAACTCACGTGCTTCGGAAACAGAGTCAATCTTTTCTTTTTTATCATGTAGTTTGAAAATGACGCATTCTGGAATTAACCATCTGTAGACAATGCTGTTTATTTGTAGACAAAGGATTAAATCTTTATATTTCTTCCTCTTTTGCCTTATTTCAAATGGAATGTCTTTTAAAATCCTGATGGTATTGTCCCCGATTTTCAAGGGTGTTCCTGTAGTTGCTTTCAGGATAGAATCCCTCACATGCCTCTTCGAGAATCTGACCACAATTTCCCCAGGTAGATTCTTCTTCTTAATGTACACAGAATAGGACCTGTAGACCACATCCATTTCGCTTACAAGATACTCCGCTTTCAAATCTGTAACTGGGGCTAATGCTTCACTCAAGAGTTGCTTTAGATTCTTGCCTTTTAAATTCTGGGACCCCTTGAAACTGTAGGACCAAATTTGCTTTCTCCATTTGCAGCTGTAAAAGTTGTGATTCTTCCGAAGCTTGTTTCTTTTCCAGCTTTTGCACCTTTTTCTTGACTTTTTTTTAGTGTTGGCGTCCATTTCCTTCACCCTTATAGCCATTTGCTCCGTTATTTTTAAAGTCTCAGTCAGTTGGAGCTGCTGAGTTGCAAGATTCTGGTTTAGAGTTGTCAGCTATTGTTTGATGTTAGTCATCTGGTCCAGCAGAGGGTGCAAGGAATCTGCCAACATTTTGGAGAACTCAGTGACCTCTTCCGGTTGAGGGCTCATGTTCCCTGCTGGTTTCACTTTTGCTGGTTTGTCTTTCTCTGCCCTCTTTCCCGTCATCTTTATGGATTGTTTACTTTTGTACCAACTTACTAAAGTCTCAGAAATATGCCCATACGCTTAGCCGTGCTCGGCTAAGTCTCTCAAAACAGATTTCAATGCTTTTTCTTCCGCTTCCCCATTAGTATTTCATTGATTAGTTTATGCGCATAGGAGGGGCCCCTCCTCCGCTCACTTTTCTCGCCGTTCCCAGAGGGTAGCTTTCTTTTTAAATTCTCATATTCACTTTAACCCGACTCACTGTTCATTGTTGGTCATACGACCTTGATTGGCACATGTTCAAAATGCTCGATCTCCGACGCTTGTTCCGGTCAGAGGTTCTAGAGCCATACGGACACTCAGTGGCAGGACTGTCGGGGCAGAGGAGTGCCTCAATTCCCCAGCATCATGCTGGTGAAGAGGTCGCCCCTCAAAAGTCCCATGGCTAGGAGCCTTTTGTCAAGGCTCCGGGGGGGGAGTGACCCGTCACCCCCCCCTTTCCGCTGGTGTGCAGATCACATCCCTGGGAGGTCCAGGAGACGCGTCCACCAGTGTGTCGCCATAAACCAGAAGTCAGGACACTTTTCTTTCCATATTTCAAACATTCATTTCAAATATCCACATGTGATGATTCTGTTTTGTTTTTGAGACCATTTTGTTTGGTGTCGCTGATTTTCCTGTAGTTGATCAGGTCCCTGCTCTGGTTGCTTTATAAAATATCCTGCTTCCAGTAGCACATCAGGCTTCTGCCCTGGTTGCCCAACAGAAGAGCCTGTGTCCTGTAGTCCATTTTTCACCAAAGATCCAGGAACACCAGTCTCTGATGCAGTTCTTGTTAACCTGGGTGACGACTGAGCCAGTATAGACCAAATTAAATTTTCTCACCATATTGAATGGGGGTTTGAGATGCATTTAGTCTGACTCCTTAGCAGAGGCCTGTCTACCATGGGAGATCCTGCCAGCAGTTACACTGCTGATAGCACAGCCTTCTGCTTTGCTGGAGCACACAAGCCCCACCAGCATGGTAAGCTATTGTCAATAATAATAATAATAATTGGATTTGATTTAAATTTGTCTTGATTTATATTTACATTTCATTTTAATTAAACATTGAATATTAAGAAATTTAAAAAACTAACCAAAGCAAAGTAAAGTTAAAAGTCTAAAAACCACAATAAAACAAAAGGCAACCCGCAGAAGAAACAACAGATTGTAGTATAAACTCCCCCACAGACAAAAGCTTAGTAAAGCAAAACACAAAACCTAAATGTAAGACCATGCTTCCCCAGCGCACCCAATTCCCTTCATAAATAACTTTCCTCTCCCCCAGGGAAAAGGAAACAGGATTTAAAAAAACCCCAGAACTAGCTATCTAATATAAACAGAATCAACCAAATGTGGTGCAGGCAGGCAAGGGTGCAGAGGGGCTCAGTAATTGTCCAAAAGACAATGCATCCTGAAGAAACTGGGCCCAGGTCCATAAACCAAGGCCTACAATCTCCAAGCCTTTTTTTTAGCCAGCAGCTCATGAGAATGACTCTGTGGGAAATGACTGCTCTGGTCTGCAGCCCTCCCTTGGTCATGTGGCAGGGACCGAAGATTGCCTGATGGATAACTATTCTGACCCTCCCTGGGATCAGATTGGCTACAAGAGCTTTCTTCCTCCCATCTCCCTCCTGTTTACTGGGAAGCAGGAAAACAAAACAAAAACTCAGGAAGAAGAGCAGAAAGGTCTCCTGCCATGATCCCTAATATTTCCAATATTATTCTCAGTGAAAATACTAGAATTAGGAGTGCCTTTTGCGGTATTAGGTATTGCTGATCCAATCCAATACCATTTATTTTTATTTTTATTTATTAGGTTTATATACCGCCCTTCCACATGGGCTCAGGGCGGCTATCATAAGAGGCAAATGTCATACATAAAACAATTTAAAACCAGTAAATAATCATTACAATTAAAATCGGTGCTCAACAGTAAACTATAACAATTCCAAGACGGGGATTCCAATGATACTCTCCAGGGAATGCTGATGTCTCTTCTGGTTGGTACTTCACTTATGGTACCATAAATATTAGGCACTGTATCAGGCAGCAATATCCAACTGCACACCTCTAAAAGATGGACAGGCAGAAAAAGGCAACTTGATGTGGGGCTTCAGGGATGTGTCTATACAGGAAAAGGCAAATTTACCTTATGTTATAATATTTGGAAGATACTGCTTAAGGAGTATCGAGCAATGGGATACTAAGTATTTCTTAGTGAAATAAAGGGCCACACTCTTTTTTCCTTTGTTGTAGAGTAACTAAATAATGTACAATAGCCAGGGAATACCATGATGGAGAACAAAAACCTTCTTAGGGAGATGTTAAGAACATAAGAATTCCCCTGATGGATCAGAATTAGACTCCATGCAGTCTGGCAGGCTGTTTTCAATAATGGGCAAAAATATAATTCCAGGAAATCTACAAGTAGAACATCATCATACCTCCATTTATCCCTAGTGCCTGTCATTCAAAGAAACATTGCCTCTGAATGTGGATAGATAAGATACAGAATTTCTCAGTAAGTGTTAAGCCTCTAGATTGAATAATTAATTAACCTCCTTTGGTTTCCTAGCCCATAACTGTGGGTTCTCCAAACTTTCCTCACATTTCTATCAACAGTGTGTCCACAGTTGGTGGATGATGGGAGCTAAATTGTTCTCCTTCCCTTCCTTGCTGCATTAGCTTGATTGTGACATTTTCCCCAGCCTGATTTTCACAATCAGAATTGGCTGGTACAAAAAATGTCTCTACCACTGGAGTAATTTAATGAAAGCAGAGTATTTACTTCTATTGTCCTGCTAGCCAACAGAAGAAAGTAGAGCTTTGCTCCAGACCCTTGATAATATTCCCTGTTTTGTTTTGTATTCATTTCTATTTTTTGTCAATTGTTTCTACAAACAGGACACAGTATTTTGTTCCAAGACACTGAAAGGCTGGACAACACTTCCAATTACCATGTCAGATTACACAGGGAAGCCATTGAAATTCATAAGCATAAACACAATTTCAACAGGAAAGAAGAGAGTTTAAAAATAAATAGGGCATGGTTTCCAGTCCTGAAAAACACAAAAGGCTCTACATCTGACAATAGCACTACAGATAAGATTAGAACTTCAACAGCCAATCCACATACAAAAGAACCTCTTCAGGAAACCTCCTCAGGAAACAATCCATATACAAAAGAACCTCTTCAGGAAACCTCTTCAGGAAACAATCCCTATACAAAAGAACATCCTCAGGAAAGCTCCTCCATTAGCATGTTCATAGCCTGGGGAACTCCTACAAGATAATGACTCAGCCCAACCCCACCTTCTGGAGTAGATATAAATTACCTGCCTACCATTTTCTTCTCACCTTGACACAGAGAGTACTCCATCTTTCTATGTTATACTTCTGAGAATGCCAGCCACAGTTACTGGCGAAACGTCAGGTTCTACAATGCCAAGACCACGGCCACACATCCCAGAAAATCTACAGCAACTAATGCACTCTGGCCGAGAAAGCCTTCAACAACATGTTTCTATCCTTTTATGCTGTTGGTTCTCATTTGCTTAATGTATACATGCTGTACAGCCTGCATATTCAGTTTATATATACAGTGTACATCATTTACACATACAATGCTGACTTATTGATGATGAAAAATAATGCTGAAGAATGGCACATTGTACAGGAAAAATTCAGCGTGAGGAGACAGAAAATGGCGTGAAAATGAAGTATCACCAGCTCCAGTTGCACAAAGGAGAAGAAATTAAAACTGGGATTTGAGAGTCAACACAGGAAGGATGAGAAATTCAAAATAATCTCTTTAGTCAGTAAAGTTCCAGAATATATAATAACTTAAGCAAACAGGGCCTTATAGAACCAGAAAACATTCTCCGAACTACTGAGACAATGCAGTCTTTGGTGAAAAGAGAAATAATGTGTGCCTAAATGCAAATCAGTATGATCGTCCTCAGTAAGAACCCTTTCTGGATGCTGTCTCTCTTAGCACGTATCTTCTCAGTCAGTTTATCCGCTTTCCCCCTCTTTGCCGTATGCTTTGTGGAACAGAAACAGTATCAGCAAGGTGCCAGAGAATATACATAGGATTAACAGCCTTCCCTCATTATTTTCTTAAATGTCATTAATTTTCCTGTTTGGATTAATTATAATAACTAAATTAATGAATGGGTTCTACTCGGGTCAGATGTTGATTAGCTTCTATCTCAGTGCACACTCCTGTGAGTTCCATGAGCACTTCAGCATTCTATGCCACAAAGCAGTTTATCAAATCAGTGCCAGAAGCTTCACTGGCATAAACTCCAGTACAGATATACTGTAAATTAGAGGTAATTATTTCTTCTTTAAAGGAGCAAGGTCTATTAAGAAATCTCACCTTCTTTATGGCATTTTTTTTTCAGTTGTGAAAAATGTCCAGAGCTTGAAAATCTTTTTTTGAATGCTACAAAGTAAAAGCCTGTCACAGATGACATCATAACAGATCACAACAATAATCTACAAACACACACTGAATATAACATTGAAAAATCCCTCTTTTCTTTAACTGTGGAATTAATTTCCATGAACGTATATTAAATTGTTTGGGGGCTATCAAACTGTCTCAGAAACCTATTATTACTGAACCATGTCTTGGAAAGCTCTTGCAGTATTTAGACCTGGGGTGTCAAACATGTGGCATGGGGGCCGATTTAGGCCCCCGGAGGACTTCCATCAGGCCCACACTGGAACTGGCCATCTCCTTCTGCTGCATCATAGCTTGCTTTGCTAGACTTTCTTAATCACTCAACCATTTCATGTTTTAACCTAGGTCCTAGACTCAGAACTCTGAGCATGAGATTTCTGTGGTGAATGTCAATAAATCAAAAGTAGGTTTGCAGCTTACAGAGCTAACATTTTAAACATGCTTTTAAGTAAAAAAAAACCCCAACACTTTGTGTTTGAGTCCTTTATAAAGTTTATACCTCCGCTCCTGACATTACATTTTATGGCACATGTGGCCCGGCCCAACAAGGTCACATTTATGTCAGATCCGGCCCTCATAACAAATGAGTTCGACACCCCTGATTTAGAACATGGGGCCTTCTAACCACACTTAGAATGATGGCTGGCTACTGCTGCAGGGTTTGCAAGGAAAGAGGGTTAGACGGCTGTGGTTACTTTGAACATCCAACTCTAAACACATTTAAGTTCAGTGTATCTCTTTCAATAAATGTACAAATATGCCTTCTTAATTTCTTGTAGTTTTTGTACATATTTGTTTTGTTTTCATTGCACTTATAACTTTTGCTAGTTTTTCCATTTGTTTGCAGCACTTTATGTTTACGTTTTTGTGCAAAAACATATGTTAATTTTGCTATAGAATAATCCCTTAATATATTGCACTCGTTTACAGCAGTCAAGTTAGCATAAAGTATCATCATCACCATCATCATCATGGGGCAGATACAACCATCGTTCAAGGAGCCTTCCTTCAACTTAAGTGGCTCATCTTCCTATTTGACTGAGTGCCAAAAATGTCAAAACATGCACATACACACACAGTACACATTCTAGTCCACTCAAGAAGGGGAAGCCAGAGGGGAAAAGTTAATGAAAGGATAAATTGAGGGTGTGATCTGCTCTTCTTATCTGTCCACATCAAGCAAAGGCCCGTCTCAAAGCAGGAGTCCAGGAGCTTGGGCAACAAATAATTCAGAAGGTATATCAAAAGGGGAAAGGAGCAGAAAAGCATGCGGTACAGTAGCACAAATGGGGATGTTTTGGAGTAAAATAGGGTGCCCTTGCAGGACATCAGACAAGTACATCCAAGCAATTCTACTGTAGGAACAGATTCTGGGTCTAACGATAAGAATAATAGCTTGAGGGGAGAAAATGTTTTTTACAGGCTTGGAAAGGGGAGATGTTGAGCATTGGGTTGACTGAAGGAGAAGGGAAGTCCAGGATGCTGGAGAATGTTTTCAAGTATATATAGAGAAAGGAGGTCTCCAAGTAGTATGGCAGTCTTGGCTGCAACTCAAACCACACTAAGGGTAAGGTCACACGGACATTTAGTGCGGTTTCGCTGCTGATCCCTCGCGCATTAAAGTTTCCTGTTCATATTGGCAAACCCGCCTCCCGCACGGAAGCGGGCTGAGTCCCGCGGTTTCCGCTCTTTTTATCTGCGTTTTCTGACACCCGTTGGAACAGGTGTTTTCCGATATCTCGTGCTTTGTATCTGCGGTTTTGGTATCTGGGCAGCAATCCGCTGTGACCACGCTACCCTCCCCCCTTTTTTGTGTTTCTGGTTTAAATTATGCGCAACCCTGCGCCGCTGTGGGGACGGTGCGCTGTGTGATCAGTACTTCGCGCGAGTGAAGCGGAAGACAGACGGACCGTCTGACCACCTCCAAGCAATATAAAATGTCGCGGATAGAAGAACTGTGGGAAAACTAGCGCTGTAAGAGGTCCGTGTGACCGCTGCCTAAATTAGATTAATCTAAACTTTTAGTGGGAAATGCTAATGTGGGCATAGTTCTTTGTAGGTCAGAGTGCTACTACAGCAGGATTATTTTGTGGTGAAATGTGATGATTAATTTCGGAGAAGCCTTAATGAATAGTACAATAGATAAGCACAGGACATGGATTGATGTCTCTCTGGAATTGCTATCACCCTGAAGCATGGTCCTAGCTCTTGCACTTTTAAAGTGATAATGACAACAAACTATTGACCTGTGAACAGAACAAGTCTGGTCCCACATCTCAAAATGGGTGGCAGGAGAGATATAAAGTAAAATTAAGATAACTTGACCAAGGCTTAGCTATACCACATAGTCACTGTACAACAGAGACCTTAAACCAGGACTGTTGCAGCCAACATTATACTTTATATCTGCATCAAATCACAGTTTTAGTGGGCATACAACATGGCATTTGTAACATGCATCTGATAAAATCTTAATATCTGAAGTTGCACTAATTACTAAGCTTGTTGTAAAGATGAATGAGTATTGTAAAGCCTCTAAAGGGCCATGGCAAATGACTAAGAATAATCCCTGCTTGATTGTTCGAGTATTGTATGATTGCTGGAATGTGAAAAAGTACTGTGGCGGATTGGCTGTCATGATTTTGTTATTACATCAGCTATTCATTTGCAGGGATGGTTCATGCTGGGAAATGACTGCTGTCCTATACATTGATTGTGTGAGATCTGTGCCTGTCCTTAGTGAATTTCCCAAATAGTGGTACAGCTTTAGCTCTGTATTTCATCATTACAAAGCACTGCAGGTTTGCAGTTTTAGGAAGAAGTATTGAAGGTATTTATATAACTACAAAAATGATAGCATACAGATCGATGACATGGATCTAAGTCATAGATGAAGCTGGAATCTACTCTAGGTATGCAGGTGCATCAGAGACTTCTCCATCCACAAATAGCCTTTTGGAAGGGCAGAAGTATTTATTTATTTATTTTATTAGATTTATATACCACCCTCCCCAATGGGCTCAGGTCAGTGTACAACCATTAAATATATACAATTAAAACAGTATAAAAATAACAGTTTATACATGAAATCATAAAATACCATGTAACTATAAAAGCTGTCAGATGACTAGTCAGAATCAGGCCACTGGTGGATAATTGGCTGGGAAAAGCTGGAAGAAAAAGTTAGGGCCAAAGAAGCTGGAGGGGGGGGGAGAGGGGGACATCCACTGCCTCAACCAAATGCCCAGCTGAAGAGCTCCATCTTGCAGGCCCTGCAGAACTGCAATATGTCCCACAGGGCCCTGATCTCACACGGGAGCTCATTCCACCAGGTAGGTGCCAGGGCTAGCCAGATGTCCCTGGGGCCGGAAACCACTAACAAATGTTGATTTGTGGACCTCAGGACCTTCCGGAGCTCATATGGGGAGAGGTGGCCCTTGGCCATATAGGGCTTTAAAGGTAAGCACCAGCACCTTGAAACAGATCTGGAATTCAATAGGCAGCCAGTGCAGTTCGCGCAACACTGGGTGGATTCAAGCCTGCTCAAGCGTCGCCGTCAACACCCTCACTGCTGCATTCTGCACTAGCTGCAATTTCTGGAGCAGAGTCAAGGGCAGCCCCACATAGAGAGAGTTACAATAATCCAGTCTGGAAGTGACGATTGAATGGGTCACTGTAGCTAAGTCTCGGAGAACAAGGTACAGGGGCTAACTGTCTGATCTTCCACAGGTAGAAAAGGGCAGACCTGGCAGTGGTGGTTACCTGGGCCTCCACAGAGAGGGAGGTATCCAGGAACACCCCCAGACTCTTCACACTCGATGTAGGCACCAATGGAGCCCCATCAAAGGTTGGGAACCTGATCCCCTGACCCAATCCCCCACGACTCAGGTACAGGACCTCCGTCTTAGATGGATTTAACTTCAGTTGGTACTGTTGCAACCATCCAGCCACAGCCTGTAATGCCTCATCAAGATGTCTTGGGGCCGTGTCCAGATGGCCATCCATCAGTAGATAGAGCTGGGTGTCGTCCACATACTGGTGACAACCCAGCCCATATCTCAAGATAATCTAAATAATTGGGCCGGGTGAGAGCTGGCAGACAAAATGGAGGATGCGTAGACATTTCTCTTTGCAGCCTTCACTGCCATCTCATAGGTTCTCATAAATGACCTAAAGGATGTTCTTGTGGCCTTGTCAAGAGTTCTCTGCCACCCTCTCTCTAGTCATCTTAGCTCTCGTTTCAATCGCAGTAGCTCTGAGGTATACCATGGGGCTAGTTTGGTACAAAGAAGAAGAGAAGATATTGGATTTATACCCCACCCTTCACTACCCAAAGGAGTCTCAGAGCGGCTTACAAATTCTTTTCCCTTCCCATACCATGGGGCTAGTTTGGTACAAGGGCGAAGAGGGTGCCGATGAGCGATCTCGTTTATGGCTTTGGAAAGAAGGGAATACCAGTCTTCCACCAACACATCTAGTGAGTCACCAGAGGGACTCGGATTCCGCAGAGCTTTCTGGAACCTATTGGGGTCCATTTGACTCCATGGGCGAGCATAAATTTGCTCGCCGCCTAAACAGGGAGGGTTAGGGAAACCCAGCCGAGCCTTCAGAGCAAGGTGGTCCGACCGTGGAACAGACTCAGCAGTAATCTGGTCCACCATAATCCCCAATGCAAAGATGAGATCCAGCAGGTGGCCTGCTTGGTGTATGGGGGTCGAAACAAACTGGGAGAGTCCCAGTGGACGAGACTTGGTCCATAGCCTGAGAGGAGGCTGCATCATATGCATGGACATTGAAGTCTCCCAAGACTAAAAGCCTGGGGTATGCAAACATCTCCCTTTATTATTTATTTGTTAAACAAGTACAACCCACTTGTCCTCAGAAGGCTCCTCACAATGGAAATGCCTTGCTATATCAATTGTATGGACATTTTTCATCAGATGTCTTGTGAGCCTGTGTGGTGTAATGGTTAGAGTGTTGGACTAGCATCTAGGAGATCCAGGGTCAAATCCCCACTCTGCTGTGGAAGATTGCTGGGTAACCTTGGGCCAATCACACATTCTCAGCCTAACCTGCCTCACAGGACTGTTGTGAGCATAAAACTGAGAAGGGGAAACTTATGTAAGCCATTTTTGGTCCCTAGTTCCCAATATTAATAAAGATACAGCATTCTGTACCAGCTGGAGTTTCTGGGTTGTCTTTGAGGGCAAACTCATGTAAAGTGTATTGCAATAGTTTTGTCTTGAGATTACTGTGGCATGGATCCACATAACCAGATCAGCCTGGTCAAGGAAGTGAACCATCTTCTGAGCTAAATCAACGTGATAGAAGACATTTTTGCTGCTGAGTTAACATGCTTCTTCAGTAGTAAGACCCCTAGACTCTTAAGTGTCAGAGAGGGTCAGCTGAATCCCATCAAATGTGAACAGCACAATGCCCTCTATGACCTTTTCATTCCCAACTAGCATAACCTCTGTCTTGTCAGGGTTCAATTCCAGCTTGTTCACCTTTAACCATTAAACCACAGCAGCCAGACACTGTCAGTGATTCTTGTGACTTCAAATCTAGCATCTGCAGTTATTCCAAAAGGATTGTGAACATCTGCATCATGAAAAACTTCTATTTCATACCATATCATCTAGTCTGCTAGTGGTCTTTCACTGAAAAGGTATATACAACCATAACTCATCTGTTGTATGGTAGGGTCTGTGACCACACTGTTGTGGATAAAATCACCCATGAGATGTGCTAGGCAAATGAATAAGCAAAGGTTGATTTTTTAAATAAAAATAATGTTTGGGATTTCTTCTGTTCTCTGCATACTAACTCCTGTATGGGAGACCCTTGCCATTCACAGGAGTTATGTTCCTGGGATCATTGAATACTGGAGGAAGTTGGAGAGTAGACTGGAAATAGCCACACATCCCTCAGCTTGGCTGCAGCACATTATCATGTAGCTTTGGCCACTTTGCCTGCCTAGCTTAGGTAAGTCACAATGTTGAGAATGGGACTTGCCATGCAAGTCACCTGGCTGGGCAAGTATTCCAAATCAGGCTACAGGCCTCAGGTGTCATGTTTCAGTGTCTGCAGCAAACCAGCTGGGCAAAGCCAACTAGGGCACATGTAGAGAGCCCAGAGTCAGATAACAGTCCAGAAATCAGAGTTACCAGGCAATGATGTCAAGATCAACAAGGCCAGAGACACGGAGTTTGGAAATCAGGTTGTCAACAGTCCAAGACTCAGAATTATCAAGGAGCAGTCCAAGAAGAAGAAGGAGAATATTGGATTTATACCCCACCCTTCACTACCCAAGAGGCTTACAATCTCCTTTCCCTCCCCTCCTTACAACAGACACGTTGTGAGGTAGGTGGGGCTGAGAGTACTTTCAATAACTGCTGTGGGATAATAGCTCTGAAAGAACCTGTAATTGACCCAAGGTCACACCAGCAGCTGCATGTGGAGGAGTGAGGACTCAAACCTGTTTCTCCCAGACTAGAGTCCGCACTCCTAACCACTACACCAAGCTGACTTTCTAGTATCAGCAATATTATAGGAACACATTGCATCCACACCCATGAATTCCCCTCATGAGTCTTTGTAGCCACTGACATTGCATGTAGCCGGCTCTTGAAATGACTCATCTTCACTGTCAGCCAGTAGCTGGCACTGAGCAAAAATGCATGCACTCCTATGCTAAGCCTGTAAATCCTGCTTGAGTCTTTTCCAGTGGTATTCCAAAAGTGCTGCTGACTGTGGAGGTGGGAACAGGTAACTGGCCTTCAGCTGCTGGGTTAGAGCTGGAGAGCTGGGACAGCTCTGCATCCACTCTTGGCTGCAGGTCAGGAAATGCCTGAACCTCATCCCCCTGCTGCTCTACTGCTGTTGGCTGTGGGCTCGCCACACTGGACCCAACCTCCTCTGAGGAGTCTTCACTGTCAATGAGCCCTGGCTGGTTCATGACTGGCTGGTTCACCTAATGCGTACGCTTCCTTCCCATGCATACACAGTTATTAGGAGCCAGCAATCATACAAAGGCAGGGTAAACTGCCAGTGTGCTTGTTCATGCCCACTTTCTTGCAACATGCAAAGGGGTTATGTGTTTGGGACTAGCTGCATCACATGGGTGGGCCATGACCACAAATAAATGAAATCAAATTTGCAGATGCCAAAGATACTGTATACCATATTTCAAGAGACAAGCCTTTAAGAGATGTAAGTAACTGCATGAGTCAGTAAGATAGTTAAATTTTAGCTGGAAGATGTTAGGACGGCAGGTCAGCCAAACACGAACCATCTGCTATTAATTACCGGCTGCTGTAACTTCATGCAGCTGTTAGCTGTCAAAACCTTTGCTTGACTAAGATCTTTGACAACTTTTGATCTAGATTGCCATGTGTAGATCACTGATTGGTTTATCAGTTAGTTTGACAGCTGAATGACTATTTAGCTGGGAGTCAAGCACAACAAAAGAGGCTACTCATGGCCTATTACCACAGCCAGAAAAAGAGCTTTCAAAGCAAGAATGCTGTATCTGCTCGGAACAATTCAGGAGTGAGATGCCAGGAGTCTTGCAGGAGAATTCCATATACCCTTCCAGGCAGAGCGTCGGGTAAGACAGACGGGCGATCTTGGCTAGAGGGCCGTTGGGCTGGAAGGAGAAACGACTAATTCCTTGGCACCAGCTCTGCCCCTATCAGCTCAGGGCTAGTAACATAGATAGTAAGTTAGGTTTTGTTCCTTTGTTTTGTCCTTTGTACACTCTCTTTTCCGCTTACCAGTGTATTTTATTGTTTTATTGCTTTTGTAATAAACCTAACTTGTTTTTATAATTTGGACTGAGTCACTAATCCATGCACCATGCCTATGCTACCAATTAGAGTTTAAAAACCACAAACTATTATTTTCTACTGCTTTTACAGTGCTGGTTAGAATGACCCTGGTTTAAAGAGATATGGCCTGGTGTCTCTGTGGCAGCCCTGAGAGTGGGTGGTAGCACTGAGACTGAAGGGCCAGGTTGTGACACCATATCAACACCAACCTATTACAGGAACCGCATTACCTTATGACTGCTTGTTTCTTCTTATTTTGATCCTCCTTTGTGGTGTTAGCCTAAGATAAGGGTGGCCAAACGTGTTTAACGTAACAGCCACACAGAATAAAGGTCAGATGTTTGAGAGCCTCAAGACATGAACAAATATTATGCACGTTTTTATTGGAAAATATGCAAACTCTTGTTGGATTATGTCCATTTGTGTTTTAAAAGCCACTATTCACTGAGCAACTGCATATGTAGTCTCAGTTCTCCAAGCAGACTGCACTTATCTGTTGAGGAGGAGGAGAAGAAGAGTTGGATTTATACCCCACCCTTCCCTTGGAGTTTCAGAGTGGCTTACAGTCTCCTTCCCTTCCTTCCCCCACAACAGACACCCTGTGATGTAGGTGGGACTGAGAGAACTCTGAGAGAACTGCTCTTGACAGAACAGCTCTGAGAGAACTGTGACTGACCCAAGGTCACTCAGCTGGCTGCATGTGGAGAAGTGGGGAATCAAACCCGGTTCTCCAGTTTAGAGTCCCTGCTCTTAACCACTACACCAAACTGACAAAGAGTCAGTTCCATGATACTAAACAGGTTCTTATTAATGCATAGTAAATATGTTCTTTATTTCAGTACCAGTCTGGGAGAACCAGGTTTGATTCCCCACTCCTCCACTTGCACCTGCTGAATGACCTTGGGCAATCCATAGTTCTCTCAGAGCTGTTCCCTCAAGGACAGTTCTCTCAGAGCTCTCTCAGCCTTGCCTACCTCACAGGGTGTCTGTTGTGGGGAGGGGAAGGGAAAGGAGATTGTAAGCCGCTCTAAGACTCCTTCAGGTAGTGAAGGCCGGGGTATAAATTCAATCTCCTCCTTCTCCTCCTTTGTCATTAGCCAATATGAACAGGATCAGGCTGTGTTTCCATATTACAAGGTGTGTGTGTGACAGGGGGCTTTTTGATAGGTGAAACTGTATCAATTATAGAGACCAACTAGCCTAGACTGGGTGTTAGGCTGACAAGGCTATGAGACTATTACAAGCCTGCTTGCAAGACTTTAAGATGAAAACAGAACCTGTGAAAGAATCTACAAGGCTCACATATAGGGCAAGGAAATCTGAACACAAATGAACCCTGCATACCAAATTCTTCTCAACAAATTTTGCTAGAGAACACTTTCTCAAATGTTCTATGGATGTGTGAATATTGTTTTTATTTAATTCCAACATGTGACATCCAATCTAACTTTTTGAAGAAATTCATTTAACTAATCAGAAACATCTCTTCAACTAGGCAAGAAAGCAAGTCAGGCAGACTCAAAAATGTTGATGTCAAACTGAAAAGTAGCCAAATTTCTGAAACATTGTTTCAGCTCTAGAAGAGAGCGTGGCTGAGAGTGAAAAGATGAACACAGTGAGAGGAGGCTGGGAGAAGTAAAGAGGCTGGAGAGTCCCTCTAAACCACCATGAATTCATAAGAGGGTCTGAGAGAAAGTGGAAGAAGAAGGAGATCACTGACCCCGCCCCCAGGATCCAACAGTGCTGAGGCCTAAGGCCTTCCCCAGTACATGGCATAAAAATTGGTATTATCTAAGAACCCTTATCTGCCAGGAGCCCCAGAGCTGAAGGGCCTTAGGCCATCAGACTAGTATCAAGGCTACATGCAATTATACGCCTCTTGTGATGGGACAACCAGATTATTATGAGAAAGGTGCTACATGCCCCAATCAAGGATTCATCCTGTGACTCTGTGGGATCTCCCCACATCCAAACTAAAATGAACAACCAGTGTTCACAAAGCTTCTACTAGGGGCCCATTGAAAATGCTTGTTGATTTCTTATTAACCTATGGTGCTCTATGCATTGCCCAGTTAAAAAAGATTTATTAGTTTTTAGTGTATTTCCCAATCCTGGTGATTTTATTACATTGCATTGCCTTTTAATACATCTTATTTCTTTATTTATGTACCACCTCTCCAAAGTCCTCCTTGAGGTGGCTTACAAATAAAAGCAATACCATACAATCAAAACAACATCATTAATTATCAGTGTAAAAATAAAACAAGACATTAAAAACAAGCCATTGGCATAAACAAATTTATGTATATGTTTTATTTATACACTGCCCTCCCTGTGAGTGGGCTCAAAAACATAAAACAACCATTGGGCACTCTAAAACATACCCACAGAATAGACCTCAGAGTTAGAAGTAGACTCCAAAACAGCTAAAAAGACAACAGCTTCTTATTTAAAAGCCTGGGTGAAAATACATTTTTGGTCTGGAGCCTAAGAGACAGCATTGTATGTGATAGGTAAGCCTCAAGCATTCCAGAAAGTGAGATGCCACCACAAAAATTGTCCCTTTCCACCTTCCTCACCTCTGAAGGCTTGAGCACCAAGAGATCTTAACTGGTGGGCTGGGCAGTATGGGAGGAGATGGCCCTTCAGGTATCTCATCCTTCATTTCATACCTTTTTTTTGTTGATATTTGTACAATCAATTCTTGTTCACTTCAAAGTTTTCTTGTCCCCCACCCCCCATAATTTCACTAGAAATATCACTAACCCGTCCAAGATTGTGCCTGTGAATACAAGACTTCAGCTTTCTTGCCACTATCAGGAGGTGTGCATGTAGGCTATATATATATGTACCCTCCCCGATAACATACCATATACGAGGTTTGTCTCAAAGGTCTATGGCTTAATTAATTAAATTTAAATCTCACCTCTGTTTCATGAAACTGTTAAAGATGTCCAGGGGTTACCTACATTGATCCAAACATACTTTGCTTCAGGAAGGTTGCTGCTTCATTTCCTTCAGACCATGCTTGGAGGCATGACTTAACTTGAATTAATAATGCTGTTGAGCAGAACTTCATGCATAACGTGCCACTTGAGGAAGCTTTCTTTATGACAGACCTAGCCAGGTTTGTTAGTCTCCAAACAATTGCAAATTGGGATTTGTAAAAATGATATAAAATTTAAAAACCAATAATGTTGAACAGTATGCAACTTAACCATATTGACTAATTTAAGAAGTCAATGGGATAACAAAAGAAATTAAATAACTATTGTTTGTGTGTGTGTGTGTGTAAAGTGCCATCAAGTAGCAGCTGACTTATGGAGACTGCTGCAAGGGGCTTTCATGGCAAGTGAGAACCAGAGGTGGTTTGCCATTGCCTTTCTCTGCAGAGTCTTCCTTGGTGGTTTCCCTTCCAAGTACCGACCCTGCTTTGCTTCCTATATCAGACAAGATCAAGCTATACCATACCACCTTCTGTCCCCAAATAACTATTACAAACTCATAGGAATATCTCAATCAAAAATGTAGTTAGTCTAAATTTGTCACCAAATTAAATTTGCAAATTCAAAAACTGTTCAATTAGTTTACATCTGCTAATTCGTTAAACAATGATAATGCACAATGTATCCTGGATTTAAAACCCATTTATACTAATATGTTAATTACATTAAGATTTTTTTTAAAAAAAATGTTCTCTAATAATGAGCATTTAGATCAAAAATATGACCAAATTTTATGAGTACCTGTTAACTATTATAATTTCATCCATAAACAACTGGTCTCTGGAAAGATAGCACATAAATACATACATGTGTACAACATCTGGGAGAACTGGTAGTCTCCAAACAATTATGTTGGGGGTTGCTAATACAGAACATGAATTTGCTTGCAAAAATCCCCAGTAATATTAAATTTATTTCTTCTCCTGTGCTTTCCTAAATCAAGAATGTTGATGGATTTAATGGTTTAGGGACACCAGAAAAAGTATTGAATATGGGGAGATATTATATTACCAGTACAATCCTAAACAGAGTTACCCCATCTAAGCCTACTCAGTTCAAGGGACTTAGAAGAGTGTAACTCTGGCCCCTGCCACACGGCAGGGAAACCACGAGGCAAAAGCGCGGCTAATAGAGCCGCTCCAACGTT
>NW_015160851.1:525905-536198 GCF_001447785.1 Gekko japonicus | reverse complement strand
CTCCCGTCCCAACTGGGCTCGTATGAACGGGGCCTCTGTTTAGAATTGCACTGTGTAGAGAAATGCCTTCCGCACTAGAATTCACTCCAATAATTGGAACAGTGGGATAACTTGGGACAGGGTTTTCCCAACCTCCAGTGACATGATGGAACATGCACTTGTGAGTCCTTCACTTACTGCATATTGTGTTACATTAATGAAAATGGGCTGCAATGAAGAATGCTCTTCCATTAAGTGAGAAGTCTTTTTCTGATGGAGGATGACTCCCCACTTAGTGGAAAGGAGGTCTTGATTCTTACCAATTAACTTACAATTTATCAACAATATATATGATTGTGGATTCAGTCCTTTCTACATCTTATCCACTTCCTCTCAAGCTCTGGGCATGGGAATCCTTCCTGTTGTTTTCTCTCCAGTCATGGAGAAATATATTTATAGGAGAACTCTGCAAGTATATATATATAAAAGTATCCCATAATGTAAAATTTCAAAGGCATGCAATTTCCCCCCAATCATTTGAATTCCAAAAACTGGCTGAAGCTTGCATTTGAATGATATTTTATTTAGCCTTAAAGAGTGGGCACTCCTGGCTTTGACTTGGTCAGCCATGCATTAAAGCTATGAATTACATTGTAGTGACACAAGCCAGAAATACTTGGATCCAATTTATGACAATTATTGCTTTCATTTACAAACAGGCATCTGTAATTGTATGAAGGAAAGAAGCTGCTTTGTGGAAAATTTGGTGTAGAAAAGCAACAAGCAAAAAGGAGTTAAGTAACTCTCATCCACCATTCTCTCACTCCAAATGGTTCTCTCTCTCAAACCAGTGTTTTGCCCTTCTCTCTGTTTTTTGTTGGGTTGTTGAGTTTCCTTACACATTTTAAATTGCTAGTAAGTCAAATTTTAACTCTCAGCAGCTTTTACGTAGTAATCTATCTCATTGTACAGTAAAATAGCTTGGATGTAGGTCTTTTTAGTTGTGGCCCTGGTCTGTATGGAATGCTCTTCTCAGAACAGCTGAGATAAGATGCTTCCTTACTGCTTTTTAGAAGCAATTGCAAAGGTGGTTATTTTTAAAGGCTTTTATTGAACAGGCACAATAGTGATAAACTGGGAATATTTTTGTTTCTTTTCTTATAGGCTAACTAGCCTGATATCCGTGCTTTGCTACAGTATTTAATTTCTGTAAATCCAGTTATAATACTGATGATGTAAAGTTTGAAATGTAACATTTGTTGTAGGAATTCTAATGGAGAAGACTGTAGTGTAAAAAATGAAGTAAAACATATGTACTTTTTCTCTCTCTACTGAAGGACCTCTCTGTAGACTGCTGGGGCAGGCTCCCTCATGGCTTTAAGCACCCTGCAACTGCTGCTGCACCTGACAAACAACTGCCTGTTAGGTGTAGGAGGTGGGGGGAGTGTGTTGGAAGCCATCAGAGAGGCTGGGCCAGCAGCATCGCTAAGGTGATCCTACTGGGTCGGCGTCCCTGATGGATTAAACTACCCTGGTCCTGCTCCTACACCTGACAGACACCCACCTGTCTGGTGTTGGAGGGATTATGTTTAAAGGCATCAGGGAGGCTGGGCCAGCAGCAGGACTAAGGCAATCTTGCTGAGCAAACCTCCCCAGCGGCTGTAAGCATCCCAGCTCCTCTGCTACACCTGACAGGCAGCTGCCTGTCCAATGTGGGAGTGGGAGGAGTATTAGAAGCCACTGTGGAGGATCACTAAGGCGTTACTGCTGGGGCAGGTTCCCTCATGGCTTTAAGCACCCTGCAACTGCTGCAACTGCCTGTCAGATGTAGGAGGGGGGAGCATGTTTGAAGCCATAGGGAGGCTGGGCCAGCAGCTTTGCTTCACCTCACAGGCAGTTAGCCACTCCTGATTTCCTCAACTGTCATCAGCTCTCTGTAGTCCCCTGTAACTGGGTTTTTTTAACCTCAGAACACTGAGCTCTGCAGCTGACCAATCAGAGAGTGGGGGGTGCAAGGAGGCAGCAGCCTGGCAGCTGCATAGGAATCAATGGGGGAGCACATTTAACCCCTTTTGACCCCCTTAGGGGTCAAATTTCTAAAAATCCCTTCTTAGTGAACACCTACAGCACGGTAGGAGCACTCTCCTCAAATTTGGCGTCTCTAGGTTCAGTGGTTTGGCCTGGGCATTGATTTTACGGTGAGGGGACTTTATTTTATATATATAGATGTGTTATTTGGATGTCTGTCTTGTTTACAAGTTTGTAGAGGGACAATAAGGTATCAATAATCTCAATATTTAAGTATGGTAATTGGTCATTTGCTCCCTAGCATACCTTGAAATTGACTGCCTATCCCTTGAGTTCTTGGGTAAAGTCTTAGATAATGTCAGTCTCTTTCATGTTACTTAATTTTCTCTGCCTTCATTTCTTACCATCCCGAAATTGCAGAATTCATTCTAATGGGTGGATTAAGGATTCTTGTAGATTTAGGGAAAGCATCTGTCTTCCATCTGGCCATGTAAATCTTTATCTTGCTGAGCCCCAACGTCACTCCCTAAACCGTGCTCACCAAAAGGAAGGAGCTGCCACTTTTTCTTTTATGTTTGAAAGACAAAGACTTTGTGAGAGGTCTTTTTGCAAGCCAACAGGGAATCTGCAAAACATGCGATATTTATGAAAGCAAGTGTTTGGATAACCATAGAAGTTCCATACAATGCTTGTCAGTTAGCAGCAGACTTTTATTGTATGCTTTCCAGCTTTGGAAAAAAAGTGTCACATAAAGGATTGATGCAAGATATTGCATTAATGGATGATAGACTGGATTTGTGTTTTGTTCTGAGTTGACTTGAACAGAGCTCAACACATAGCTATTCTAAGAGCCCAGAAGAGTGGCAGTAAATGGAAATGATGCCTATATTTGTTGCTGCTGTGAATTGGGCATTGTGAAAGGAAGCAGTCACAACTCTGGGTCTACACAATCTAAAGCAGACAGAGGATGACGAGTAAACAAAGATTTTTAATTGCTTTAATAAGTTTTATACATTGAATGCTCAGGCATTAGAATAAGCCAGATAAAATAAAGGAAGATGTGTAAAAGCAAAGCTAGGTATATGTTTGCAGGTCTATAGACTCCCCCCCCCCGCATGCATTTTAACTGCAGTATTTGACTCATGTTTCACATGCTGAAAAGATGTGCAGATACTTTGCTGGAACAAAAATACATATTATGTGGTCCATGGTAACACTACAATAACTCACAGACCCTTTAAATAGTTTTTACATTTGTATCCCACCTTTCTTCCATTATGGATCTCAGGGCATCATACATGAGTTTCCTGGTGGATCTCACATCTAGCCTGTGGCCTGGCCTATATGTACTAAAATACTAAAAGCGCCATTAAACAACAATGAATGGTAAAATAAGTCAATAGTAAAGCTGTTCACCATGGTGAGTTATCATGGTTCTACACTTGCAAAAATTGTATTCAACACTATGGTCTGAGAACCAGGAATGTCAGCATGAGTCTACACTTGCAAAAATTGTATTCAACACTTTGTGATCTTTCTATAATACTTTAATGGTGGACCTTCACTTCAGTCTCTTGGGAGAGACTTCTACACATGAAATACCATGACAGAGAGCCAGTGTAATGTAGTCGTTAAGGTACCGGAGAATGACTGGAGGGACCCAGGTTCAACTTGCCAGGGTAATCTTGCTCCCATCATGCCCATCTCAGCTTAACCTACCTTGTAAGATTGTTCTGAGTATGGTTTGAGAACCAGGAATGTCAGCATGACCTTTATGGAAGGCCAGATTTAAAAATCCAGTGCTGGTGCTCCGTATCAGAATCCACCTAGCCTCTAGGGTTGCCAGGTCCCCTTGGCCACTGGTGGGGGATTGCGGGTAAGATTGCCACATCCAGGTTTGGGAACTCCTGGAGATTTGGGGTGGAGCCTGGGGATGACAGGGACCTCGGTGGGGTACAATGCCATACAGTCCACCTTCCAAATCATCCATTTTCCCTAGGGAAACTAATCTCTGTAGCCTGTAGTCTGGAGATGAGCTGTAATTCCAGGGGATCCCCAGGTCCCACCTGGAGACTGGTATCCCTACTAGCCTCAGATAATTCTGCTACATAAAGCAAGGCCCTATCTGTCATTCAGGTCAACATGGAACTAAATAATTCCTAAGAAGGCTTTTGATAAGTATAGGCAAAGAGAGTGCTCTGGGGTAAAAAGCGAGCAAGAGAGGGCTCAGGGTTAGCTTCATGTACAATATTTGCCTAGAGAGCTTGTGTGCTGTTCAGTCATCTTCTTTCTGTCTTTTCCTTAGAATGCTTCTTATATCTAACAGAGTTACTGAATCTGTGATTTGGGCCCTAAAGCAAATATATCAGCAGCAAATGTCCTTGATTCATTTTTTTCCCTTTGTGCTAATTCATCAGGACACATATAAATACCCACAAGAAGTATTTATGGGATGTAAAAAGCTCTGCCCCTGGCTTTCATGCTCACTCATCCTTAACCCTGTTAGAATTAAGAGATATACATAATAAATGATTCATTATGAGTGATTATCTCTGGAGATTTTTTTAATCTTATCAAACCATAAACTATGTCAATCATATGCTAAGTCTCACATGGAATTGCATTTAATAATCATCCTCTTTTAAGTTGTGTGTCTCATTTCTATCATACAGGATTTTTGGGAAAAGGCTCTGAAAGTACCTCTGGTTCTCAGTGCTTCCAGGAAGAAATACAACAATACTTTATTTTAATCCATCGGCAGCCACATTAGCTGTCAACAGTACAACCCCTAGAGCTTCAGGATTTCTCATAAACTTTTATCAAGAGCAAATCAATCATTTCTGGGGGAAAGAAGCACCTAGAAGATCCTAGTGGTTGAGTACAAACTTCAATGCGATGACATGTATTAAATGAGATGTTATATCATGTGATTCTGTGAGCATGTGTTAATACTAGTTTCTCATTGAAACAATGTCTTGTAACAAAGGACTCTAAGTAAATATTATTGAAAGAATATAACAATATATTAATAATACACCCTGTGGTAAACATTAAAAGCACTGAACAAAATATTAAATTGACAAAAATGACATTCTAATGAAATATTAAAAGGGAAATATTCTGTATCAAGCAAACAACTTCCATTAAGGTTAATTGGAAACGTGAAGAAAATTGCATTCACTAAAAGAATACTTTCAGTGTAATTAATCTGCTAGGGTATAGGATTGCAGGAGCGGACGGAGGGATTATAATGGATGACAAACTAAACAGGAGTCAATAATGTGATGCTGTTGCAAAAATGGAAAATGCTATTATAGGATCAATGATGAACATCCATGATATACAATAGCACTGATTTACTGAAGGGAGGTACATTTTCAAATTAGATTTTAGGGGAAAGATTTTGAGCTAGAAGACCGTCTTTCCAATAGAAGAGTTTGTGGTATGATGTATACATTTTTATATGTGGATTGGCTAGGCTAATCCATGCACTACCATAGACTTGTGAGTGGCACAGGACATGTCTAAATTACAGACCAATCAGTATCATGAGTGAATTTCTGAACTGAGGTTGGCCTGGAATCTGGACTAGATATTTACTGAACTATTTATATGTACATGTCTTGAACTACAGACCCCAGGCTACAATTATATAAGTAAATGTAATAGATTTCAGCTCTATTCAGGCGTTGTTTTGTCAGTTTGATATATCATCACCACCATCACAACATATAGAACTACAACTGGAAGAGCTTCAATGTGCACAAACCTTTACCCAACTAGAAAGCCAGTGTGGTATATTGGTTATACAACTGAGAGAGCCATGTTCAATTTCCTAGTCAGCTCATTGTGTGAAAAACAGGACCAGTCACTATCTTGCAGCCTAACCTTCTTCACAGGGTTCTTGTCACCCTGAGATTCTTTGGGAAATGGAAGGATTAAAAAATATACTAGACTAGACATTGGTTCTACAATAGTTGGAAGAGTTCGATTCCTGGTCGTATTTTACATACCTTCCATATGTTCTTATGATAAGTACAACTTGAGGCTCAAAACCTGCCAGTGCAGATAATAAGTTACATAAATTAAACACATGTAAATATAGTGCAATACAAATCCACAGATTCAAATACATACATACAATACCATACAGATTCAAATACATACATTATAGGGGAAAATACAAATACAGGTACAGTCATGCACTGAAAAATCTTTAGGTTAGCAATATACATAGAGATTGCGTGGGGAATGGTGGGCTCTGTAGTTCAATAGCTGAGCAATAGCTGAGCACATCCTTTTCATGCAGAAGGTCCCAGGTTCTGTTCTTGAGATCTTCCAGTTAAAAGACCTCAGGTAACTGATGTTGAGGAAAAACTGTTCTATGCCCAAGTCTCTAGATGGAATAGAAATCAGACTCTTATGAAGTAGCTTCATATGGTCGCACTGCCACCCAGTTCTTTGGGGTTTTCCAGCACAAGTGCTCCATCTCCCGAATCTCCCTTGCATGTTGGCTCTTTCTCTCTATGATGACTCAGTTATTACCACCTCTAAGCTTTGCATGGAATTCTTCCTTCTCTTTGAATGAGTTAAGCTAGATCTCACACATTAACTAAATTCTTGCTGTGTATCTGGCTTCTGATCAGTTAAGGCTACATGAATCTGAAAAATGCATAGTTTTATTTTTAGTACAACTAATATTTTGAAGAGGAGATGAAATTAGAGGTCAAAGAAGGACTTATTATTCACCTCTGATGAGTCATTAAGGAATTGGGGATTTACATATGCTCTTTGACTGACTCTTCAAAGGTGAATAATTGACTAATGGATACAAAGGAGGCCATTACTCTCCCCTCACCAGCTTGGGGCAAAGATTATGCAGTGTCACAACCAATCACAGTGGTTGTTCTGATGGACAGTCCCTTTGTGCACACCTTTTCTTGCAAGCCCTAGGAACTAATTGGTTTGTGGCTTGAAATGAAGGCTTAGCAGGTCACTTTTTGAGTTTTGCTTTAAAATTATAAACCATTTGACAAAAGCCGAGAACCCCATTTGTAAGAGGCTGTTTTTGCCAAACATAAAAAAGAGATTTTCAGTGAAAGTTTTTAAAAAAGATTTTTCTTAAAAAAAAAGCAGTACTGGGGAAAATGTTGCATTTTTAAACATTAATAAGGGAATGCATTTTTCCCTACTCATTATTTTATAAAAGTTGAGCCATTATTCTAAATAAATAAATAAATCACCTTGATATTGCTTTGTAGAAAAAGTTTAAAACTTTAGCCCAAGGGTGTTCATGAAGTTATGAATAAATTAAATTGAAGTATTTATATTAATGCTGGGCACAGTGCACCAAACTCTGCTACTGTATAATCACCATTTGATATGAATTGGACGTGTACAGAAGGAAAAGGTAGGGTGGGAGGGAGAAGAAGGCAGCACCAATCTGCAGAGTAACAAGAATCAAAAAGAAGCAAACCTCAAAAGGTGCTATGGAAATTACTTTATTAGCTGAAGAATGTCCAAAGATCTTGCCTTGTTTTTATGTTGCCCTGATGATTATAGAATGCTTTAAATGCATCAAACAAGATCACTGAAAGTGTTTCAATTGATAAGCAGCATGGCTTTAACGTCTTTTGCGATTCTTCTCTTTATTCATTGACTTCTTAAGTAGGGTTGTTCATCAGTGGCAGGCCCCTGACAGGAGACAACATTGATGGTGTGACATCACTTCTGGGATGAACCTGGATGTGATGTTGCACCATTTTCATGATGCTCTAGGATTCGCCATGATGGTGATTTTTGGCTGATTATTTTCCCTGCCCCATTGTGTGGTGTATTCTGAAGGCATACATGATTTGAGCCTCTGCTGCAGAACAGTGCAGTGGATTGCATCCTGAAGAAGATCTTCTTTTCTTCAGTTTTTAAAAATGTCCCTTTAATTTCCAATACAGCAATTATTCTTCCATTAAAGTACAAGTTGATATCACTTTAGAAATGCAACTGCATTTAAGAAGGAAGTGTGAATCAGACTATGCAAACAGAGAACTAACTGGAGTGTTGTGATCACAGAAATGGTGGTTGACTCGGGATGTGCACCTGAAGAGAAAAAAAACGCTCTGTATTTTTCAGACCTGGATTTTGAGCAGGTATTTGATGGTATTCATGTCCCCTAGTATTGTTTCATGGTTCCGTTCCCCCCCCCCCCGGGAATCTGAAATTACTTGGGTTCCATTATTACCTATGGGGACAATTGGGGGAGAGGATGGAGTGGTTGCTTTTTAATCAAATGACATCAGAATTGCTAGGGAGCTAGTGCTGCTTGTCCACTAAAGAATCCCCAAAGTTCAAATGGGCCCCTGAAAAAGATGTTCCCAGTCATTATTATTAATTTATTATTTATTAAATTAAATTTATAGACCACCCTCCCCTGTAAAACATTCTACTTGCAAGGGTGTGGAGTTGGAAGAAAAAATGCCTTTGGAAAAGGGGTATCCCCCCACAAAAGAGGGAGGGAAGGAGAAGGAGCCAGCCAGACCCACATCTTGGCCAGGCCAGATGAAATTCAACAGCCAATCCTCCCTCTCTGGGCCAGGTGAGACTCTCAACATCCACAAGCACCTTCCTCAGGCTGGCCAAAACTCTCACTGGCTACCAGTTGCCTTCCCATTACCCAGGAAACCTGTTGAGGGTGGTAGGATAGTCCTGGATTGTCCAGGCAAGCTCAATCTTGTCAGATCTTGGAAGCTAAGCAGGGTCTACTCTGGCAAGTACTTGGATGGGAGACCTCCTTGAAATACCAGAGGCGGGAGGCTGGGGCAGGCCTTATTCAGTCACCTCTCTGAATTTCCTCCAGTAGAGGTCAGTCAACAGAGGTCACCATGACTTCCAGGTGCAAACACAGTCAGACACCAGCGGTCACCATGACTCCCAGATGCTCTCTCTCTCTCTCTCTCTCTCTCACTCACTCACTCACTCTCACACACACACACACACACAGGGGGGGTGGGTAGGACTTGGGATCTTTCAAATGCTGGTTCCTGATATTCCTGAATGTTTCTGGAAATATACAGGACCAATATGCCAGTATTCCTGAGAATCCCAAGTACCACGCCCAATACCCGAAAATACCTATATGGTATTTTTCAGGCATATATTCAGACTGGACATATCTGAGCACACATCCCTACTGCTGACTCTCTGTACGTCTAGTTGACTGCATGTTAATTTTTCTTCATATGGTTGTATATTCAGGTCAAATTGGAGAAATCCAGTCTTGGCCTCTAAGTCTAAGCACCACAACATGAACAAGAATGATAATTTTGCAATACTATGACACTAAATGAGGCTCACAGTAAAATCCTGATGACCACTATGGTCAGCCTTTTGGGTGCAACTGGTCTTCTGTTATGTTTTGTAACTGAACAAAACAGAAGTCCAGTGGTACCAGAAAGACCAACAACAGAGATATCAGCTGAGTTAGAGCCCACTCTATTGGCTATATGAAGGGGCAGGCCTAAGGGGAAGTCAGAGATGGGAGGAGAAGGTAGGACAGGGAGAGTCATAGAACTGGACAAACTGAACTCTGTCAAAAAGGACAGAGTTGTAGAACAGAGATATCAGCTGAGTTAGAGCCCACCCTATTGGTTATATGAAGGGGCAGGCCTAAGGGGACATCAGAGATGGGGGGAGAAGGTAGGAAAGGGAGAGTCATAGAACTGGTCTCATCAAAAAGGACAGAGTTGTAAAATGCCCCAGATTTTATTGAACAGCAAATCATGCAGAGATATGATGAACTGGGTTGCCAGTCTCTTCTGTTCAGTATGGTCACTGTGACCCAAGGGCTGGGGGGAGAGTCTCAGCTGCCCATAGCACAATATGGATCTGAGTGCAGCCTACTTGCTGGTCAGAAGGGTGCTCAAGGCAGGATGGGGGAGGCCTATGGGTACTACTAGGATGGGACAGCTGGACTCCCATCCTTGCTCACCTGTTAGTGCATGCTGCCCCATCAGGTTGAGCCTCCAGAGATGCAATACCTGTTAGAGTTCTGAACTGAGCTACATGAGCCACATGGAATGGACTTTGCTTTCCCCCTTGATGTTACTGCTAAATGCTCTTTCAGTGGTGCTAAATAAGAGTACACATTATGAAATTCCAGAAATGAACATGTATATGGAAATTGCAGGTTCAGGTTGTTATAGTTATTTCCCAAAATGGTAATTTTGGGGAATTATTAATCTCCTTCTCCTGAATAATCTTTTTTAAATTCCAAGTTCAGATACTTACCAG
>NW_015160851.1:509798-525497 GCF_001447785.1 Gekko japonicus | reverse complement strand
GCCTGCCTCTTGGAATAGATACTGGTTGCCATCAACAGGCTACCACAATGTCTCCCAATGGTTATTTATAACATAAGAACAGCTTGCTAGATTAGACCACTGGCCATCTAGTCCAGCAGCCAACCAGTTGCCCTGGAGAGTTAAACAAGCAGGCTGCTAAGCCTACTCAAGAGTCTTTGGTGCAGTACCTTGTAAAAAGCCTTTTGGACATCTAAGTATATGATACCTATCTCAGATTGCCCTTGTCCACATGCTTGTTAACCTGCTGAAAGAACTCCAAGAGATTGGCGAGGCAGTTCTTTTTGCAAGGCCATGCAGATTGTCCCTCAGCTGGCTTCGTTCTCAATGTGTTTACTAATCTTCTCTTTTAATATCAGCTTCTGCTAATTTATCTGGAGCAGATGGCCTGCAATTTCCTGGATCACCTCTGGACCCCTTTTTAAAAATTGGTGTGACATTTACTGTTTTCCAGTCATCTGGCACAGAAGCTGATTTAGCAAAAAATTAAATATACTTGTTAGTAGATCAACAATTTAGTAGATCAACAATTTCACATTGGAATTATTTAAGAACTCAAGTGTATGCCATCTGGACCTGCAAACTTAATCGTTTTCAGTTTGTCTAGAAGTCCTAGAACTCCATCTCTCGTGTGTATGCCATCTGGACCTGCAAACTTAATCATTTTCAGTTTGTCTAGAAGTCCTAGGACTCCATCTCTTGTGGCCTCATTTTGACTCAGTTCTTCGGACACAAACATTGGCTCCAATATGTGCACATTGGGGTTGCTGGGTACTTCAGATCTTTGCCATGTGGGATCTAAGTGATGTGCTAAATGTTTTCTTACCCAGAGCTTTTTCTGTCTGCTCATCTGGGAGGATGAGGGTATGATCTAAGCATGAAAAACTGACACTGTCCTCTTCAACCCTTTCCTGGGGTTTTATGAGTTCATCCAATAAAATGACTGCTCTTTTATTTCTGTGACTTGGATATACAGTTATATAACTCAGGACAATCCCTAGCTTTTTAAAGTCCATTCATAGTGTTTACTCATTCCTGTTAGGTAGCATGTCTCTTATCTTTCTACCCTGGTACTATAATTAGTATAACCCTTTTCATAAAGTCACTTGTTTTTCCAGCTTCTTTAGTGTATAGAGTAAAGTGAAGATGAAACATGTTTTTCTACCACTGGGAGCCATTTAGCTTTAAGATGCATATGAATTAGCACTTACCTTGCCTTTGCTGTATCCCCCCCCCTTGTTTTCAAAAGCAATTGCATTAACTGATGCCACCAACACCTACAGCACCACGTGGGATAGTATTGTTAATGTATTTTCACAGGCATATTCCACTTGACTGTCAGGAAGGTGGGTACTTAGCAACACACTTCATTTAATGTAATCTATTAAAGTAATATTATCTCCATACCAATAAAGGAAACAGCATAATGCATTTCATGAAATGTAGAGAGGTGCCAGATGCTACAGAGAGCAAGAACAAAGAGAGACTCTAATAGGCACAAATAGAAAAAATAGAGCCAAACTGGTAAGTGGCATCAGAAAAGGAAGGGCAGGACACAGGGAGGAATCCATGTGGGCAAATCATTCAACCAGGACTTATCTGGGTATTTTGTTAGCATTCAAAGTGGCTAGTTATTGTGCAGCTGTCATACTTGTTTGCATAACTGTTCTCAAGGTAAGATTTTCCAAAACCTGTTTTGCTGTGAAACAGAAGATAATCAAACATATCCTTAATCAAATATGGTATATAATACTCACAATAGACAATTGCCTTAATAAAGTATGCTGAAATGTGTGTAGGTTTCCAGCAGCTGAGGATCTCTATATGTTCAGGCTAAGAGAGTATCTAGATTCAGCAGGTCATGATAAGATGCTTCACAGTGATTCTTTCAAATGACTTCCAGTGACAGTTAGCAAATCTGATTATATTAATCCCCATTATTTGAGAATTCTTTAGTAAATATACATTTTGTTTGTCTGAATTTATTTGGTGGATATTGAAAGAAGGTGATATTTTTCAGAAGAAGACTTTATGTAAATTGGACAATCGTAGAAAGGTTTCAGATGATGTGCTTTCAATGCTGCATTTCAGCATCCTTTGCTTGCACAGTCAATTGCTTGCATACTCAATTGCTATAACAAAAAATGATTATATGTCTGATTCCCAAGTAGCAGTACAATTTGTTTAAGGAATACTAAAATGATTTGTGACAAACTATGTTTATTAGAGAGAGAGAATACAAACATATACATCAACATTCTAGTTTAAGGAAATGAATTATGAAGTTATGGAATGAGTCATGAACTTTAATAGTAATTTTAATAAGATTTACAAACAGCTTCTTGAAGATAGATAGTTGTGATGTGTTTGTGTTTCCCTCTTTAGAAGAAGAAAAAATTGACTCGATAAAAATTTGGCAAGAAATCGTGATCCAACAATCTGTTCCACTCTTACAATTCATAGCATCATACTTAAGGCTTTCAAATCTTATATGAATTTGCAGCTGTGAGTATTAGTGCATTCATGTACTTAGTGACTATCTTATTTTGTTTGTCCATATTCCCATTCATTTATCCTAGTTTTTTACTTTGTGGAATACTTTTGACTATGTAGTCTGGTATTCTTTGTAAATGTGTATGATGGACCCCTGCTGCTTTCTTTTACTGTGAGGCAGATTTTTCCCACCAAAACACTAAATAGCTGTTCCCCACTCTGTCTGAGCAGCCCCTTAGTAGCGAGTGTTAATAAACAGTTTTCTGTGTGACCCACCCTGTGATAGAGAATATATTTGGCTTTTGCCCAGGCCAGAGATTTATTGTTGATAAGCAGGAGCCCACTTGTTATTTTCTTTGTAAATGGCACTTGACACGAAGTAAAGTTCAAACCGGAATGATGACTTTATTAAATAGGCATGGTTGGGTTAGGAATAGGCAGGGTTGAGAAAAGTGAGGTAAATTTTGTTGCATTTACAAATTATGATATTTTGAACAGACAACAAAGTATTGTTGAAATTTAGTTCTTTAGAGACTCAGTTCTTAACTGTGAGAGGTTTGTTTGTCTTGGAGATTTCTTAACAGTAACGATGTGTCATAATAAAGATTCATATAACTATCTTAGTTTCCTGGAGATTAGTACTTTCTTCCTGTACAAAGGGATTACATAGCTCCCTTTGACTCTAGAGGAGTCTAAGACCATTTCCTTTTTCACACCAGCCAGGGGTCTTTTCTGAGTTGGACCCACTGAATAACTGAGAAGGAAATATTCTCCTTTTCCTAGAAGCAACATTCCTTTTTCTGCTTGGCTAGACAGATTGTTTGGCAGCTTCAACCTACTGACCAATCCCTCCTGCCAAACTGACCCTCAATTCTTGACCCAATGAAATAACAGTAAGGGCAAGGAGTTTTGTCCCTTCACTTCACAAGCAAACTTCTCTGTTTCCCACTGACAGACGCACTAACTCCACCTTTCTGGCTTCTGACACGCTAGAGATGAAACAAGGCAAAACAGACCTTTCCCCCCAGTACTCAGCTGTTCTAAAAGCTCTCCTCAGCTGGCACTGACCAATCAGAGAGAAGAGCAGTGCAGGCAAGCAGCAGCCTGTCAATCAACCCTTGCTTCACAGTGAGGGATTAACCCTTTAATTTCCCCACCCTCTGAATTTGATGCACTGACCATCCTGGTTTTGGAGGTCAGTACATCACAATGTGCAGTGAAGGATATTCACTCATCAAACTGTCCATCCCACATTATACAGGCTGAATACAGTTACTTGCTGCTGTTCCATCACCATTATTTTCATCCTGATAGAATATTCCACAATCACATTGTACCTTCCCTGCTATTTATTCAAATGTAGCTTTATAGAAATGGACTCAAGTAATTTCCAGGAGAAATATCTTCAAAGGAATGTAGAAAAAGAGACTAAGACAGGGCATCCATTTCCCATAAATTAAAGGTTTGTGCTATATGGTCTTACATTTCTGGTTCAACCAGGAATAACAGATTGGAAGAAAATACCCATAAAAGTGACATAATTGGAACTGGTAATGAGATGCAGTGTGAGCACCTGTGCTCTGACACACTACCAAGACTAGCAGATTGCATGAAATTAAGTTGATATGAACATATACTCTAAGGCATGTTCCCAGTGGAATGTGATAGCAGCCAATGGCACTGACCAAAGGGTCAATGTCCCTTTGGTGGCACCCCTACAAGGCAGTAGCTCCCTGATAAAAGTCACCTGAGTAAGTAGGTGTGGAAGAGCAAATGGAAGATGCTTGGCCCTTGGTAAAAGACTTCAGCACAAAGCATTTCCAGTAAGGCAGCAGCTCTTTGAATAGAAAAGTATGCAATGAAAAGAGCATAGGAACATAAGAATTCCTTTGTGTGATGACCAATGTTCCCTCTAAGGTGTGGAGTCCTGTGAGCAAGAATTCTACTTTGTGTGCTACTGGCCTTAAAGTTGTGAGCGAGCGATTTGGCTGCTGCATAAATTAGTTTGCTCTGGAGCCCTCCTTCCTGAGCTAAGGCAAAAATGTGTGAATGGAGGCTAAAAAACTGTGAACTAGCTCACACTAACTCAGCTTAGAGGGAACACTGGATGACGAAAGGTCTATTTAGTTAGCCTATAGAAAAGCACTTAGAATTCTTTTGGTACTGTAGTTAAATTGCTGGGTATCTTTCTGGCTTCCACTAAGATCACTGAAATGTTCCTTATTGTTGAATTAAAACCATTCCAGAGCAGTTCCAAACTACCTTTGAATAATTTGACTAGTCAGCAAGCTATTGTGTGATCAGTTCAGTTTATTCAAATTTTCCAAATGAGGATCTTTTTTTTCAAATTCATTTTGCTTCTCCCTATTGCAATAAATTTGGAATGCATGTCAATTATCCAAATTTATTGGCTACCCACCTCTCAGGTCTGAATATGTATGTGATTTTTAATTTAAGGCTTTTTGTAGGTACAACATTTATTAGCAGTCCTCTCTTTTAAACAGCACTGAGTTAACCAGTGTTTTGCACTCCCCAAACGTCTACTCTCTGTTCAAGGTCATCAGTTTTGCGACAACGCTGGAAATGAAGTGGGATGTATGGTTCAGTTTAATCAAATTTCATGCTCTACTGCTTTCTACTTATGGCCTTTCTGCTAATTGATCAAGTTTTCAATTAAAGTCCTCCATCTTTGTTTTAGTTCTTTGTTAAGGTTTTTATTCCATTACATGGTTTCAGGGATCTAAGTTGCTACAAGTGCAAACTGTCTCCTTCCATTCTATCCACTATCTAGTTACAGTCTTTGACAGGATGGCATTTTCCCACTAAAGCCCTTGTCGGAATAACTTCATCTATTGGATTTATTTGTGGATTTTAAGAGAACTGATTCTTCTCTTAGGGGAAAATGAGTTTGTGTCCCAAATTCTCATGCACACAAATGTGTTTTCTCTGAGTTAATTCAATTAAGCATATCATTGTTTCCAATTAAATGTTGAAAATGACACCTCTAAATAAGCAAGGAAATGAGGATCTGTTTCTCTGCTTCATTTAGGACCATTCCATATAACCAATTTTAAACTACGTACATATACAACTATTGTAACTTGTCTGCATGGAGACTGGGCATTCCTATCCTAAGCACAAGGTTCATGGACACTTAATGTATGGTAGAAGGATACTATAATTAGAGATGAATAATACAGCAAGAGTTTTACCTCACATGTTAGACATGTGTACTCATCTTCAGCTTGGAATAGTATTTAATTTTTTTCAGCCTTTCCTTGGAGGCTAAGAAGGTCTCTGCTATATCAGAAGAAAATTGCTACTGGAAATAAGCTGCACAGCAAGTGTATTTTACCTCACGAATGATGGACAAATCAAAGGTTCACCAACATCTCAGAAGGAAGTTTAATTCTTTTTTTCTTCATAGCTTCCTTAAAGGCTAAGCCAATCCCTGCTATGCCACTCTAGCTCTTTAATTAAAAAATGGTGATGAAAACTAGAACCTTTTTGCCTGCACCCACATCAGTTACCGGGTTTTGTTAATCCCTCCCTCTTTATATTGCTCTCTTTGAATGCTTTTTTTGAGATCTAAAAAGGATCCCCCCCCCATTTGGAGAGCCAAGTTATTCTTGCCCTGAATACTTGTTATAATAAGTAGATTTTCCTCTGCAGAAAGACTATTATTTCCATGAGGTCAAGAAACACCGCATGAGAGATCGGTACTCATGTGACTGTAGCATAAGAGACATGAGGTCAAGAAACACCGCATGAGAGATTGGCACTGGCAAAGTATAAGTTTGTTCATCCATGAAGAGATGTTTCTGAAGTCTCTCAAATGTTTTACAAGATGTCTTTAATCATATTTATATGGATCAAATAAGTGCTTAATATAGAAGATGTGTATTGATGTGCAATGTTCATCGCCCACATCTGTGCTTTACAACTCTATGCCTTCTCCAAAGTAGTCTGTCACATGGACTTCTAAGTGTGCCAATGTGATAGTTTCTTAAAATCAATATTGTATAAAAGGGCAAAGAAAGTGTGTCAATGGTATCACTGTAAATACATTTTATACAAGGAGATGTTGTTCATTAAAGCACAGCAATTAACTTAAAAGGTGGACTTTTCTTGCTTCGATTCTGGTACACAGGGCTCAGTGGAAACTGTAGAGTGGATTATTCCTTGAAAAAATTGCAATGAATGTCAAGTAGTCTTAAAGGTTTACTGTTTAGAGCCTTTGCAGTGGGAAAACTCCCACTTTATGATAATCTTCAAATACAGCATGAAAGCCTATAAAACATTTTCCATTTTCCTGCTTAAGATGCAGAAACAAGTGCTCTTTCTACCCCCAGTTATCTGAACATTAAACCAGAACTGATGCACTGATCAGAGAGCTGCTGTAGTTCACCACAATCCCACAGCAGCTCTTGTTATGCATTTTAGTTGTGCTGCTGAAATGCAAAGTTTTTCTAGTTCTAACGACTTTGCCCTTCAGGCATTCCAATCCACAAAATGTCTTAGCTGGATTTAAGCTGTCTTTATACTCTGATCTAAAATACATTTACTTGGAGATAAGTACTGTTGATATCAGTGGTCATCCTCACATTAATCTATTTAGGGTCACATCCTAACAGCTCAAACAGTAAGGGCTGCTGATCTGGAGCTGAAATGCCATCCATGCAGTATCATTTTTTGCAAATGCCATATATCCAAAGTGAGTCATTTTACAGGGTACATCTAATGGCACAGGCACAAAGAAGGGACAAACTGCAAGTAATTCCACAGTTTATATGATCTGTTCAGTGTAATGCCCAGAATAACTGAAGAGCATACTACTTCTCAGGTAAATGAGGTAATTTAATCCTTGGACTGGACAAATTCAAGTAGCAACTGTGCAGGCACAAAGCTGCTTAGCACAGTGCTATGTCTGAGACAACCTTTGTCAGGGAACACTGAGGCAAAGGGACTTTAGAGACTCTAATAGGACTTGCCTCATGTGTAATAGGTGGAACATCAGACAAGCATGTTTTGCCAGAGGTTCAGGTTTGTAGCAAAGTTCTGAGCATGCCCAGTAGCAGCTGAAAATCATTTACAAAAATTTAGTGTTGTTACAAGGAGGACTTAATTTTTTTAAAAAAAAATCTGTATACTCACAACCTGGTTGTTGCAATGTTAGCTACCTTGAGTCTGAGGAGATAACACAATATTTAAAGAAATAAATCTGTCAGGACAGTCCCTGGGTAACATTAACAAACACCTCTCCCTGCAGCCCTTCAGCTTTCCCCAGAAGCTGCTGCTTATGGTTGGAAAACCCTCAGCAGCAGGATAGGATGTGTCACAGGGGAAGGGGAATCAACAGAAATCACTTGTCCCCACAGTTGTGTAGACATGTTCACAAAACTGCTTGTGTAAGAGAGGACGTTTCTGCTGATTTCTTTTCAAGCTGCAGCCTCCCACCCACACTGCATCCTATTCTATTTTTTTTAAGGACCCCTGACAGTCAGAACAGCTTTCTGTTTTATAAATAAGTTCCATTCACAGTTTATTGGATCCAACACCCCATGTATACCTTGATTATCTCAATGGAAGAAATATAGGATACAAATGTAATAACTGAATGATGAAGATGAGAGTTTCCATTTGTACAAACTCTTCTGAACACTGACTCATATACCAGGGCTTAGTACTGGGTCCGATGCTTTTTAATTTGTTTATTAATGATTTGGAGTTGGGAGTAAGCAGCGAAGTGGCTAAATTTGTGGATGACACTAAATTGTTCAGGGTGGTGAAAACCGGGAAGGATTGTGAGGCACTCCAAAGGGATCTGTCGAGAATGGGTGAGTGGGGGTCAGTGTGGCAAATGGGGTTCAATGTGCAAAGTGTACATTGGGACCAAAATCCTAACTATAATTGATGGGGTCCGAATTGGCAGATACTGACCAAGAGAGAGATCTTGGAGTTGTAGTAGATAACTCACTGAAAATGTCGAGACAGTGTGCAACTGCAATAAAAAAGCCCAACGCTATGCTGGGGATTATTAGGAAGGGAATTGAAAACAAATCAGCCAGTATAACAGATGGTGCAACCTCATTTGGAATACTATGTGCAATTATGGTCACCACATCTCAGAAAGGATATTATAGCATTGGGAAAAGTGCAGAAAAGGGCAACTAGAACGATAAAAGGGTTGGAACACTTTCCCTATGGAGAAAGGTTAAAGCACTCCAGGCTCTTTAGCTTGGAGAAACGACAACTGAGGGGTGACATGATAGAGGTTTCCAAGATTGTGCATGGCACAGAGCACATAGAGAAAGAAGTACTTTTCTCCCTTTCTCACAATTTCAAGAACTCATGGGCACTCAATGAAATTGCTGAGCAATTGGGTTACAATGGATAAAAGGAAGTACTTCTTCACCCAAAGAGTGATTAACACATGGAATTCACTGCTGCAGGAGGTGGTAGCAGCTACAAGCATGCACAGCTTCAAGAGGGAATTGGATAAACATATGGAGCAGAGGTGGCTATTAGCCACAAGGTATAGATAGGAACTCTCAGTCTGGGGCAAGTGATGCTCTGTATTCTTGGTGCTTGGGGGGGGGGCAAAAGTGGGAGGGCTTCTAGTGTCCTGGCCCCACTGCTGGACCTCCTGATGGCACCTGGTATTTTTGGCCACTGTGTGACAGAGTGTTGGACTGGATGGGCCATTGGCCTGATCCAACATTAGCTTAACTTATGTTCTTATTTGTTGTTAAAATTGTAGGCACTTTGTGCAATTTCCTTTGGCATCTTTGAACAATATTGACCTTCCTGGGCCTATAGATTTGGTTTCACATTTACTCACCATTTTGTGTAAGTTTGCATTTTTGTTGCAAATTTCTAATCATTCCAGATTGGTATAGTGGTTAGGAGCATGGACTCTAATCTGGGAGAACCAGGTTTGATTCCCCTCTCCTCCACATGCAGCTGCTGGTGTGACCTTGGGTCAGTTACAAGTTCTTTCAGAGCTGTTCTCTCACAAGCAGTTCTCAAAAGAGCTCTCTCAGCCCCACCTACCTCACAGGGTGTCTGTTGTGGGGAGGGGAATGGAAAGGAGATTGTAAACTGCTCTGAGACTCTCTTCAGGCAAGGTATAAATCCATTCTCTTCTTCTTCTCTTCCTAATCATCCTCAAGCATTTTAATAACTACTCAGGCCATGATCAATAGATTTCTTGTATCTGACTAATTCTTTAATCAGCACATCCTACATCTGATTGGTTACTTTTACTTTCACAAAGCTTTTAACAAATAACTTATTAATTTTTTGTGGGACACTAGCCAAAGTTGGGCATCACTACTGCAAAAGATAATGGCATGACTTCCTGTAGTAAAGTGTCTGGAACTACTTATGTTTAGAATGTAATGACTTTAACAATCTTATTTTTAATGTTCCAAACAGATCAATATTTGTATCTTTAATGAAGCAAAATAAATAGATTAAAATATATATATAGTCTTATGTTTCAAGATAATCAAAGGAGAAACTGAATGGAAGTATGTAAAGGAGATATGGAACAGAATAGAATCTTTCAAGTATGATGTCCTTAGCTGAAGATTAACATTAATTAATAATCCAGTAAAAGATGTAAATAAGATAGTTGCAAAATCTTTAAATGACTACAAATCAAGTAAGCTTCTTAAATTCAGACAACACTGTGAAGCTGCAGTACAATCTCACAAAACTAAGTGGTAAAATAGCAGCAGATATGCAGTGTTGATAAGCAAAGAGCAATTTGACTTCAAAATGCTGTGTTATATAGCACCAGTTACTGCTCAGAGAAGAAGCTAACTGTTTGGATGTACATGCAGATCTAAATAAACATTCACCATGAAAAAGGACTGAAGCCATATCAGTTCTTTAAGCATATTCTGTTAAAAAAATCTTATCAGCTGTATGTATACAGGCATTTTAGTGTATGTATGCTGTAAGATGCAAAAGAAAAAGAATAAAAAAATTATGTGATACAGAAACAAAAAAAATCTGCATGGCAAAATTAACTTTACAGTGTCACTGTCACTGTTTAATTTCAGTGTTTGGAGAAGGAAGTGATTTGGGCATTTGTGAAACAAAAGTGAAGGTTTTGTATGAAGGATGTATATTCTTAGCATCCATTAATATAAAACAACCTGCAGTGGAGTTATTTCTTATAAAGTTCAATACAAATGACTTACAGAAAAACTATGAAGTCTTTATTGTTTGTTGGAAACAAGAACATATGAGGAATCAAGACTTGAAAGCCTCTGGCACCTCTGAGAGGTAAAAGAATGATGGAAAAGAGAGAACATGATCTTTGGCAACAAGATCAAAAGCGTGGTCACACGGCAAGTTTACCGCAATTTATTCCCGCTGTAGATTTCATCGGGAATATTTGGGGGGGGGTTGGGATGACCACACATCCCTCCCTGAACCCGATCAAAATGACCACCAAAAGAGACCATTTAGAGGATGTAAGGTTGAAGCCTTTCATTTTTTACTTCAGAGTGATCTTCAATGAAAATTTGTTGCTGACCAGAGAATTTTTAATAGGCTTGCAGACTCCAAATTTAGACATCCTTGGAAATTTAGGGGTAGAGCCTGAGGAGGGTGGAGTTTGGGGAGAGGAAGGGAGCTCAACAGGGACGTGATCCCATACCGTCCCACTCTCCCCCCAGAGGAACTGATTTCTGTATTCTGCACATCAGTTGTAATTCCAGGAGAACTCCATCCTCCACATGGAAGCTGGCAACCCTAGCATTATAGCATTATTTTGTAACAAAGCAGCATGTTTCAGTGTCTATTAGGGGTGTGCATTCAGCTAAATCCAAGCCGAAAAAATATCCAAAAAATTACCTTATTAGTATTTTCCAGGTATTCTTCCAACCAGATAGAGATTTGTCCATTTTTTCAGCTATCTGATGGTTGGTCCCTGTGACTGCCAGATAGCTGAAATTAAAGGGCTTGGGGAAGGTGTTTAAAGGGATTGTGGTCTTTTTTAATGCCTTCCGGGTGAACTCATCCCTTGGAGAAGTTGTTTAAAGGGATCGCAGCCCCTATAAACACCTTCAGAGTCACACTGCTTGCGCAGCTTGGAGAAGGCATTTAAAGAGACTGTGATCCTTTTAAACACTTTTTTTCTCTCTATTGGTTTCAATGGAATATGGAGACACCTTCTTTGGGGGCACAAAAAATTGGACCCCCAGTCCAATCTTTTTGAAACTTGGTACCAGCAACTATGCTGCGAATTTGGTGTCTCTACCTCAAAAACACCGCCCCAGATACCCCCAGATCGATTCTCCACCTGTGGGAACCCTTGACTAGAATGGTCCCCATAGAGTATAATGGAGCAAAAAAAGGGGGGGGGGATCCCAAATATTTATCGAATCAAAATATCATACCAGTATTGACATTTGGGGATATTGGGAAATACCTATATTTTTTGGGTTCAATATGCCCGAACCTAAAAAATACCAGGGTGTTTGTTTGTTTTTTTGCACACCCCTAGTACATTCAATCCTGCAGCACTAGTGATTTCAAATTATGTGTATGTAAAGGGGCACTGTGTCTGTTGATGTGTATTGACTCTTCCATTTGTCCTTGTGAAGAAAGCTGCAATTGTTTGTATTTTTCTAAAGCAGTAAGATGCAATGATTCTAGCAAACTCTATACAAAGCCCCTTCTCTGGGCACAGCCTTAAAACTGGATTAGACTGAAGGCAAATCTTTTATCTTCTTTTGAATTTTATGCAAGCTCAATCATTCCACTGAATGACCTTACTGCAATCTAAGTGCACTGGGCCAAATTAATTGGGAATGTTGTGCTCTTGTGAAGTACCATCCATTTAAAATGAGGTTGAGCAGAAGTTCTGAGCAGAGTGAGCCCATTGTCTCATCTGCTTTGACTATGGATGCAGAAAACCATTCATCTTTATGTCCTTCATGACAACTTGCACGATAGCATTAATATACTCCCTGGCAGAAGTAGCATATGTTCCCAAATAGTATCACAACAGAAGGACTACCTTGAGAAAAGATATGTAGATTGCACACAATAAATAGAAAACAAATATACATTTATTGAACATATAAAACATAGAGACAGAAAGCCAAATTCATAAAAATATACACACATAGGAAGAACCATGCTGAATCAACGGTTCATTTAGTCCAACATTCTATTTTCCACAGGGTCCAGACAGATGCCCAAGAAGGTCCACAGAAGGAGCACAGAGGCCAAAACCTCTCCTCCTGCTGCCCACCCCCATAACTGGCTTCAAAAGTATACTTTGAGAATAGGGTAAACAGCTATTGATGGATTTCTGTTCCATAGATTTGACTAATCACCATTTACGCTTTGGAGCAAAGGGTTAGGGACGCCTTGGGGCAAAGGGTTAGGGACTGCGGACTGTAATATGGTGTATATGTAACCCTGAGTCCACTAGGGGGCTAAGGAGTTGTAAAAAGGTAAAGGTAAAGGTTCCCTTGCTCGAAAGCCAGTCGAATCCGACTCTAGGGTTGCGGTACTCATCTCCGTTTCAAAGCAGAAAAGCCAGCGCTGTCCGAAGACATTTCCATGGTCATGTGGCCGGCATGACTAAACACCAAGGCGCATGGAATGCTGTTACCTTCCCACTGAAGTGGTACCTATTTATCTACTTGCAATTTCTTGCTTTCGAACTGCTAAATTGGCAGGAGCTGGAACTAGAGACGGGAGCTCACTCCATCATGCGGCACACTCTGGTCTTGAACTGCTGAACTACTGACCTTCCACAGCCTGCAGTTCAGTGTCTTAACCACTTGAGCCAATGTGCTATTCCATATAAGGGGAAACAAGCACAGTCTTCCCAGAATTATTGAAGGACATGAAGCAGCAGGTAGCTTGCCTCTGAAAGACTCTAGCTTTTCTATAAATCTATACATTAATATTCTATGTATGAGAATTTCTTATATTGATTACTGGAAAGGGGAATTGTGTTTTTATTACTTAAAGTAATCTGTATTTTGATTGTTGTGATTAAAGTCAGAAGAGACTGTGAGACCTATTCTGCTTGGGCACAACAGGCTTGAACTGCTGCATGTTAATTATTATTATTTTCTGCTTGCCCATTGTTGGTGGGCAAGGTTTATTAGTTTTTTAAAGCTGCATGTTAATTATTGATCTACATGTCTTAATGAATGTTCCATATAGCATGTCTTGTTATGGAAAAAAAATGGAGCATGCTTATTATTATTTGCATTAATATAACTATCACACGGTAGGATCACATGGTCAAAGATTTGAAGAAGGATTTCATTTGAAGAAGTTTTGAAAATTTCATTTGAGATCCCTCTTTAAGTTTGCATTAAAAACAAATTACACATCGTTTGTACTATATGACTGTTGCATTATCTGTTGCAGTAAGTAGGTTCTATACCATGTAAGTAGATTCCGTACGATGTAATATTTGCATTGTATAATGCATCATGTTAATACTTATGTGTTGCTTCACCTCTGTTTCAGATTTCTGATTGGTTCCAAATTTCTCCAATTCAAATCCTACTGCATTGTTCATAGGGTGCCCCATATTGTTAGCTGTATTGATTTAATCACTTGAATCCCAGGGAGAAAGGTAGACTATGAATACATAGATAAATAAATTGGTGGCCATCTTTACACCCTGTGAGATCCATCTTAATTATGCACTGTATGAGGAAATGCATTAGTTTGTCCGTCTGAAATCTATTGCCCATCAATTTGACTTGGTGTCCCCAAGTTCTTTTTTATTCTCTATTTTCAGCTAGCACAAAATAGGTATATAACATGATTAATAAAAAAACCATACATTAAAAATACATAAATCAAAACAACAATTGATTCTACCAAATTATATCTGACCCAAAGATACATTTAAAAAAATCAAACCCATTATTGCTTGGAGGGTAGTATTAAAGGTTAAGGAAAGCAGTTTTAATGATAAAACTGACGTATCATATGAGGTCTAAAGAACTGATCAATAATACCAGGCACCCAGACAGTCTTTTATGATTTGGGCAACATGGTTTTTTTTTAACTGAAAACCTTCCCCTCAGTTACAAGATATTCTTAGGGCAGGAGGTGTAAAGCCTGCCCTTACCCAAGAATCAGACTAAACTGTACAAGATCTGCTCATACTAGAGACAGGCCTCACAACTGGATACTCTGTCCTCTCTCAGAGAAAGAGATAAGCCACTCTGCCATACTGCCAGGCAGAGCCACCCTTCAAACTGCTGTCTCGCTGAGGTAGACCCAAACCATCACTGCCCTCTCCCTGAGGCAGGTCTGAACGAAGACTGCAGCTGTGCTTCCCTCCAACATTCCATCCCCCTTCCAGCCCCGTAGCTAGGGAATCCTTTGGGAGGGGGCCTTGGGGGGGCCCGCCAGCTAATTAAATGGAAGTACAGTGCAGGTGGTAAGTTGGAGCACTTTGGGGGCAGCCCTGGAGGGAGGGGGCCCAGAAGAAACACAAGGGCCATGGGCCCCATGTTAGCTACGGGCCTGCCCCCTTCTGAAAGGAGATTGGATGCTGAGGGGCTGTTTTTCCCTCTGGGGCAGGACACCCTCCTGTCTGTCACAACAGAGAGATTTGTCTGTCCCTTTTGTTGCCTTCTGCCACTAATGAGTGAACACTTTTTTGTTTTGTTTGGCATTCCCTTAATGATCCCTTCTCCCTAATCAATGTTTTATTGCTGTTTTTATGCCTTGTATGCAGGGGTCATTTCATAGAAAAAGAGCTGCAGGAGCTCATTAGCATAACTTAATAGCATATGCCACACCCCCTGACATCACCGAAGTGTGCACCAGTCCCTCTGACAGGCAGAAGCGCCTGGGATCCATTCTTTCCCCCCTCTCCCTTCCCTTCGCCTCCAAGTTGGGCGAAGGAAAAGGGGAGGGGGAGGATCTCAGGCGCTTCTGCCTGACAGAGGTGCTGGCGTGCCCACAGCCAGCCTGGGTGAATTCATAGACTCATAGAGTGGGAAGGGACCTCCAGGGTCATCTAGTCCAACCCCCTGCACAATGCAGGAAATTCACCAATACCCCCCACACACCCCAGTGACCCCTGTTCCACGCCCAGAATATGATTAAAAAAAAAACCCTCCAGGATCACTGGGGGGCAAACTGGCCTGGAGAAAAATTGCTTCCTGGCCCCAAAGTGGC
>NW_015160851.1:506631-509679 GCF_001447785.1 Gekko japonicus | reverse complement strand
GTTCTAGGCAGTATATAGGTTGCGGTACAGTAAGCACCAGCCAACACCCATTTATTTGGGTTGAAGGGGTCTTGTGAGTACAGTCTTTGTGCCTTGTGGTACGGGGCTGGGAAAGCAGACTGCCTTTGGGACCACCCTGCTCGGGTCCTCCCTTTGAGCCCAGCAGCTCGGGGGTTGGGCTATGGGGTTGTCCTGCAATGGCTAGCCGGCTGGGCTGGAGCCACTGATTATGGCTCCTGCCTGGGGCAGGGTTGCTTGCCCTATTGGGAGTTAAGGAAGGGGTCTTTGACCCCCGGAATTAACCATACCGCTGAACTGTTTTTGCCCTTGCCGTGGGTTCCAGTTGAAGTTGTAAGTTAAATATAGTGGCCCAAGGTTTAAATCCATTACCTGTGTCTGCCTCGTTATTCCATCTTGGGTGGCAACTGGAATTTTGTTTTACAAAAGCTTTCTTCAAATCCACTGATATTAATCTTGGACAAACATTTCTCGAAATCCCATTGCATTCAGTTTATGATATCTCTTAGACAACTTTTTTCGCATTTACTCATAAAACTTGACTGAGCTAGAATCCCCTGAATTCAAGTATTTTAGGAGAGGTAGAACAAGCATGTAGCATGTGTTATTTATGAATCCTTATCATGTCCTCCATTGGTTGTCTTTAATAGGTCCTTTTCTGTACATTTCCCTGTACTAATGGTCACCAGAACCATTCAGTCATTCATCTTCTTCAAATGCAGCTGCATGCTAAATCTATACAAGGGTATTATCACACTAGTTACCTTGTTTTCAGTTCCTTTCCTAATACTCCCTCATAAGAATTTTCCAACAAAGTTGGAGTCCTCTAATATTACACTGTAAGAACATCTTGAGTTTCAACAGGTTATGCAAAAGAAGCAAGTCCTAAACATCAACGCTTCTCTTGTTTATTCTACGAACTTATGTATGTCTAAAAATGCAAGTCTGTTGTGATAATGTTGTGATAATGGCAATGAAGTTACATTTCTATCTTGCTAGCGAGAGTATTAATAAACAGTGATATCTTTCTCTGTGGAGGAACTTTTTCTTGTTGGATGTATTCACTTTGAGGGACAAAGAGCCTTTTAACTCTGCTGTATAATTTATTAGTTTCAATTTCCCAGACTATTCCATTGAACTTAAAAGGCCATGGTTGAGATCCTGAATTTTACAAGAATTCCTTTACATCAGATGTATGGTTAGCATGGTTCCTGACTTCAGTGCTGCACTTTCTGCTCAGCTTGCTTTGTCCCCTTTCCAGATGGCCTTGAAGATATTTTACCTATGATAAAAGAGGCAACTGGTTCCAGAAAAATGCCTCTAAGGACAATTTCATACTATATATTTGGTTTCCAGCCTTTTCTCTCCAAAGATGTTCAGATGCAGGTATGGTCAGCAGTAACTTTTCATCTATCATGAGATTTCTTACTGTATGAATTATCCTAAGCTTGTATTTATTGTCACCAGCAGAATAGCTCACCTAATCCAAGGTGCAGTTACCTTACCCCTCCCCATAGCTTACAATGGATGTGCTCATTTTGAACAAAACAACGCTAGAGGTTTATGGCATATGCTTCTGTTGGGCCTCTTGAGTCTACAGCTTGACATCTTTATATGCAGCTTGGCTTTTGTAACATTAAGTGAGAACCAATGCTGGAAATTTTGTACTCAGAAATCTGCATAGATTGTTACTCCATATTGTTGGTGGGTTCTTTCCACAGAAAGCCAAGAGATGAAGCAATGATAAACATGATACTGGTACAAGATATGGTACAAATGCATATTTTCTCTTGTGCCACTTCCCCACTGGATCTATTCAAGGTGGGCTGGAGGTGCTTTCTATGCTTCTCACCATGGACCCTGTCATGGTGGGGGGGCAGTTACTTGGGGTGGGTCAGCTGTTTGATCTAGCATTGACTGTATACTCTCATGGAGGAAATATCTCTGAAATAGCTGAACTCCCTAGCATGGTCTGTTTAGCAACTGTTATGGCATAGGCATTCTCTGTGGTGGGTCTATTCCAATTGAATGGCCTAGTGGATGCAGCAGGTACCTTCAGTTATCATGTTTAGGAAGGCTGGTAATAGTGTCCTGTTCCAGAGGGCAAGGTATTTTAAAAAAAAAGATTTTAAAAGATTTTTTTAAACCTATGTATGTTGGCTTTTAACTGCATTTTAAAAAACTGGGTGCTTTGGTTTTAACTTGCTGGACATTTGCAATGTTTTGTATAGAGTGTGCAGTGAAAAAATAGTATTTTCTCGATATGGTTATCAGGGAGCTGAAAAATATCAGTATTCCAGGTATTTCAGGTTCCAAATACTGATTTGGTATTTGAAACTAGGTTTCTTTCAGGATTCTGATACTCTGCTCCATTGTTGCCTACAGGAAATCATTCTGAAGAACTGGAGGGGCTGTTTTTTGATCAAATTGCACCAAAATTGCAATAAATGGCTGGTGCCTGTACTTTAAATAACCCCCAAATTTCAACCGAATTGGATCAAGAGGTCCTATTCTATGTGCCACCAGCCACCCTCCATTGTATGCATGAGTGTGTGCGTGGGAATTCCATGCTTTCTTCAGGAGAAAGAGTAGCCAGAGACACAAGAGCAAACAAAGCTAACCTTGGTCAAAAGCTTCTCATAGCAGAAAACAACCAACAAACCAAAGAACCAATGCAGAATCATAGAATGTTGTTAGAATTGCAGGACAATGTGACAAGCCTAACATTAAAGGTGTACAGCCCAAGAACCCAACCAGAGAATTGTCTAAGACAAACCTAATAGGAATGCTGTTGCAGACCTAACAAATGTAAACACAAAGAACCTGTACCAACATACAACCCGAGAATGAAAGGCAGTGTCAAACCCGAGAATCTACCACAAACTGCTAACCCTACACAAACCAATCCAAGCAAAGAATACAATGTTGCAAAAACAGCAAAACCAATCTAAAATAACAGTCTCAAAGTGAAACCAACAGGGCAAGCCAAAACCAAGCCCAGAAAGACACAGACATGGGGGGGGGGGAAGG
>NW_015160851.1:499787-506575 GCF_001447785.1 Gekko japonicus | reverse complement strand
AGTATAATAATAATAATAATAATAATAATAATAATAAATATTATTGTTATTATAATTCAGAATTAATGTAGTACTTTAGGATGCTGAAATCACATTGCCAATGTCATCTCAGCAATCTGTTCAGCAACCTTACAAAATACATCAGTATAACTTAGGCTGCAGTCACACTGACCTCTTACCGTAACTTGCTCCTGTTGTCGGTTTATTTGTGACTTTTTTATTAGATGAAAACTGACTACATGTCCCTCTTGAATCACGCGATGAGTTCAGACAGCCATGGTGTAGGAATTAAAAAAAAATTGATTTGCACATGCACAAGGGTTATGTGCATAACTGTGCATGCACATAATGGTGGTTGCTGGAAGAGAAAGAAAAAAAAAAAGACCAAATCGTACTCATTGAGAGAGGGGAGTCCAGATAGGGGAAAGTGTGGAATCGCAGTGGAAACACCCAGAAAGTACTCATTTTCCCGGGTGTAGGAAAATGCAGGAGAGAACCGGGAGCATTGCGTGAGTGAGCCTGCTTCGGGGTGGGAGGTGGATCGGCTTGTCTGACCAGCAATTTTACATATGAGAGGGAACAGCGGTGAGTCCCGATCAAAAAAACCGTGTGACCACACCCTTATTCTCTATTTCAGATGAAGTAAACCTGTGAATACCAGTGCCAGGAGGCAACATTAGGGGATAGCTTCAGCCTGTATGCCCTGTTGTTGGCCATCAAGAAGAACTGGCTGGCCACTGTGTGGGACAGGATGCTGGACTAGATAGACCACTGGTCTGATCCAGCAGGGCTCCTCTTATGGTCTTTTATTTAAGGCCCACACTAAATTCAGGGCTGGGACAAGATTAGAAATGGAGACTTCTAGGTTTGTAGCACACACTCTTGTAGCACACACACAAAACACCAGCTGAAACCAGTTACTGTGCTAGATTAATATTGTTAAATACAATAGTTTCAGAAGGGAACAGTAAATCACCTTCAGTAAATTAAGTGACCTGTCTACACAACACAAGAAGACTTATCACCAAAGCTGGGACCAAATGCCCCAGCAACAGATCATCAGTCTTTCCAAAAATTCTACCTGCCTAAATCTCCTCTCCCAACAGCATTTGCTATGCAGTCTGCAGTCTCTGTACAAAATCCAGAAGCACTGCAACAATTGGAAATGAGCAGATGGCATTCACTGAATTAAAAGCAGCAACATTCTGAGGCTGCGATTCAATTTAATCAAAGTGCATCAGGAAGAAATGCTGCAGTACCGCATTGATTTCCATAGGTAATAGTTCTTTTCAATTTTTTCTTCAAGGTGTTGCATGAATCAGCACTGCTTTGATTTGGCTTTGTCAAAGTATTTAGATCCACAGTATTAGACAACACATGCGCTGTTCAAGAACAGTCCAAGAACTGTTCAGTTAAGCCTTGAGTTTTGGTTACGTATGCATTCAAATTCCCAGCCTGGACAAACCCTTCTGGTAATTAATTCAAGAAGGTCTGAACTTGATCAAACAGTCTAAGACTAGGGTTGTTGATAGCAGTAATAAAAACAAAATTCAGGGGTACAGAATACATACTTGGAATACACATTTGCCCATCTTGTAATACTCTGCTGTATACCAAACTGATGCCACACTAGTTATTCCTACCAGCAGCAGTAAGCAAGCTCTAGTAGACATCTGCTTTGACACCTGCAGTGCTAATGGGCCCTGAAAGATACAATGTTCCTAGGCTGTCTGACACCATATGTAAAGTCCTGGAAAAACGATACCGTCCAGAAACCCTGGCACCTGGCATACTAATATCCCGACTTCAATACAGAAGGGAAGGAGGCCTCTCATGCTTGAAGATTTCCTTCCCTGCTACCGCCACCGCTGTGGTCATAGCCACTGGGTCTGGCAGATATAGGCGAAAGATAGGCTGCGGTCACACACAAACTAAATAATCCACTTTCAATGCACTTTCCAAGTGGATTTTGCCAGTTCACACAAGTTAAAGCCAGTTGGAAAGTGCATTGAAAGTGGATTGAAAGTGGATTGTTTAGTGTGTGGCACCACAGCCATAGTGAGGTCAGTATTTGTCTGATAATGGGGCTGAGGGCTGCTTATTCATAAACCCTAATATCTTCCTGATCCAAGAGCACCTCATTGTTTCTGAATGTCTTTATAGGGTGTAGGAAAAAATTAGCTATTTTACTGTCTTTCAGGGAAATAGCTTAGTTTACTAGCTCAATTCTGAATCAAACTAAGACTATTTCTTCCACCACTAGTTATATTTACCCTTGGGGAGAGGTAAGTTCCCTCTGATACTGGAGTGTGCAGTCATTTCCCATTTTATTTAGCTCCCAACTGATTTTTTGCTTCTATAACTGTCCACTCTCTCTGTGTAAGAACAACCATGCTGAAAACCCAAAGCCATTTTTTGCTTCTATAACTGTCCACTCTCTGTGTGTAGCTAGGCCAGCTTTCTGTCTCCAATGTCTCTTAGTTGGCAAATTCAGAAGAACAGTGTGATGGAAAAGAAAGTTGTTCCTTGTTCTTTGTTTCTAAAACCTGCTATTCAGAGATATACTAACTCTGAACATGAGGATTCTACTGAGTCCTGTGACTTATGGGTGCTTACAGTCACCATAAAATTTTGTAACCCCCATTTTAAACTAATTTTAAATTTTTGTACCCCTTCTAAACTAGATACCATTCTCAAAGCACACGTAGTTAATTCCATTAAATTCCAATACATTACTGAAACAGTATTTCCTTTTATCTACCTTGACCTTTTTGCCAGTTTCATTGTGTGACTTCTGGCATTATAAGAGAGGAAAGCTGTTTTCACTCTATCCAGCCTCTCCACATTTTTATAATTTTATAAACCTTATCCTATTTTCTCCTTACAATCTTCCCCCCATACTTCTCATTTGTCCAACCCTGCTTCTCTTGCAGGCAATGGCTACTATTGCTCCTCATAACTACAGGGAAAGGGACAAGATATCCCTTTATGTCAGTGTTGACCGACTTTCTTAATGCATTTCTGCTGTGGTGCAAGAGAATATAGGTCCTGGCATCATTCAAGGTCGCATTCATAGCTTTTTAAAGTCAATGGAAGGAGTCTTCTGGGAAACAGCAGCACAAAGGCCTGCAATTTCACTGAATGACATAAACAAACAATATGCAAGTTAAGTACAGGGAAGGAAAGATGGATGGCATGAGACATCAAAAACAGTATGGCAGTAGCAAAGCACAATGCTTGCAGCTTTAGTGGCCCCATGGCGTTTGTTTACATTTCACTATTTTATTAAGAGCCAAAGAATCTACAGTGAATCCCCCAAAGTCCAAACATGGAGAAGATAAAACATTCTTTTAATGCTTACCACAAACCTGAAGGCTTTTAGCTGCTGCTCTGTGACTGAAATATGCAACCTTAGGATCCCATCTGATTTTGTTGCCATAAATAGTCTAACTAAATAAAGTGTTTTACTCCTGAAGATATTAAGAAATGCATTTCATTTAATCTCATTGCCAGTGTAAATATCACTGGACACAGATAAGGCTTCCCTTATGTTTCTTTCCAAGAATAGCATGATGCTCTGAACAAGAAAAAAAAAATGACAATTTTGTGTTAATTGTATAAGCCTATCACTTGGAAATATAAGAGAGAGGCCCTAAACATTAGTGAACTAAAACTTACTAGATGACCAGTGTTTATCCCTTCCAATTCACAAGCATAGAATACAATTCTTTGGAACCCTTCTTTCTACTTCTAATTTCACCAGATTAATACTCATTGTATAATTCCTCACTTAAATAGACCCAAGTTAGTTTGATTGGTAGTAGATTCCAGGAAGACAAAAGACCATTCTTCACACAGCACATAATTGGTTTATGGCATTTGCTGTCAAATGAATGATGGCCACTAGATTAAATGGCTTTAAAAGAGGATTAGACACATTCATGGCCTACTATTAACAGGTAGTAGCCATGTCAGCTAAGTAGTAGCACATCTCTCCATAGCTAGATAGTGTATGAGGGAATCAAAAGGAGAGGGCTGTTTCTTGCCTTCCTTGATGACTTCAGAAAAGGTTTCTGGCTGGCCATGGAAAGAAACAGGACGTTGTTCTACACAAAGTCGTTTATGCTTTATAGTTCAAAGACACAGTTTACTTGGAAAGTCTCCTACACAGGCCCATAAATATGAATGGATATAGTGCAAGAAAGTTCCTTTGTTCTTGAACGGCACCTATTTACATCAACAGTTTGTGAAGGAGCCAGTATGATGTAGTGATTACAGTGTTGGACTAGGATCTGGGAGACCCGGGTTCTGTGAGACCCACACTGCGGCCATGGAAACTTGCTGGGTGACCTTGGGGCAGTCACATACTATCACACAGAGCTGGTGTGAGGACAAAACAGATTACATGGAAACTTTGTGAGCTGCTTTGGTTCCCATTGTGTAGAAAGGCATAGTATAAATAAAGTAAATAAATAAATAAACTACCCACTTGGGTCCCGAGACAAATAGATTGCCTTCAGAGAAAAAAAGATTGACATTGCTATGAATCAGGTTACAGCATACATAATGTTTCTGCATGCCTCGATCTTCACTTTTCTTTTGTGCTCTTAGGAACCAACCATACATACTGTCATTTCCCCCTTTATTTTATAGTAGGTTATCATACATCTGTATTGAGTTTCCATGAATTTTGCAAGACAAGCAAGTGGCCCAGGAGAGGAAATGATCTAAAGTTTCAAAGCAATGACAGCAATTCTTAGGAATATATGGCAAAATCTTACATTGTAAGCTTTGGGGGACTTTTAAACAGAAATTAATAAATAAATAACTGTGACTTTAAAATGTACCGGCTATAGAAAAATAAAACTGAACTGATTTATCACAATGTAAAATGTAAACTATGTGTTCCAATATTTTTTGTAAGATGAAAGTGGTAGATAGCATTCTAATGAATTATTGAGTGTCTTCTACACACCTCAATTTAAGTACTGGTTTAAGTTTCTTTTAATGTATAAATATGATTACAAGCCAGCTGAAATCTAGGGGCAGTTTTACAGAAGGTCAAAGAGGCTTTCAAAAGAAATGCTTTCCATTCTTTAACTGGATATTGTTTACTAGCTCAACAATTAAAAAGTCAATTACATATCCAAAAATAGTTGGAAATCAAACTGATATCTGGAATAATTGTGAATTATACAATTTGTACCTGCCAATGAAAGTCTTGAATATTGATGTGACAGTATAGGAGGAGGAGAAGGAAGAGGAAGAAGAAGAGGAGGAGGTGCGGTTTACAATCTCCATCCCTTCCTTCCCCCACAACAGACACCCTGTGAGGTAGGTGGGGCTGAGAGAGCTCTTTGAGAACTGCTCTTGAGAGAACAGCTCTGAGAGAACTGTGGCTTGCCCAAGGTCACCCAGCCAGCTGCATGTGAAGAAGTGGGAAATCAAACCTGGTTCTCCCAGATTAAAGTCCATGCTCCTAACCACTACATCAAGCTGGCTCTCCCAGCTTCTTTTGGGGTTCCACCATAGTTCAATTATACAGCATCCCTGTATGCATGTTTAAAGCCTGAGGATCAATCTTACAGTTAAAGAAACCCCAGAAGTAATGTCCTTTACTGGAAAACTGAAAGTAAGTTCTACTGCTGCCTTCATGTCGCTTTATAGGCCTTGGTGAAAGATAATTTAGCATACACCAGGTTCTCTGTCTTTCATTGTCAACAACAGACTTCCACGCATTTGGGCTATAAAATTGTTTTCAGGTCAGAAACTGTAGCTCTTTCAATAGGGTGAAGTAATCCATTAAGTCAAGATTGTTGACTTGATTGACCATTATGGCAATAGGGATTGTAAAACTGTCTAATTGCCCAATCTTTATATTACAGGTAAATCAGCCTTACTTAAATCAGTGGGATTTATTTCAATATCATGTTGTGAGTTCTGAGATATAAGATGTGCAAATATGTAGATGAGGAGCATCTAATTTATTTTGAAGCAAGTGAGATGCCTTATGTCAGTAGCTGCACATCAACAAGCTTAAGAGGTTCACAGTATAGCTTTTCATATCTTTGGGCCTTATAGCACCATTGATTTTTAGACAGACCTTTCTGCTGACTTCAAAGAGTTTGTTATATCATGCCATTGATTTTAAGCAGGCACTGAATTAATGACGCTGCTTGTACATGAAAAAAATTACCAATGTAATAAGATGATTAGAATTTCTCCCACCTGTTGCAAAACTATAAAATCATGGTGTCTGATGAAGAACTTACTGCTCTAGTGCAGGAATTATATGGAATAGCACAAAGAGCAAAAAAAGAGACAGAAACAGAGCATCTTTCACCCAAAGAACCAAAAGCAAATGTTGTTAGAGCTCCTTGGGTAACTTATCCTTAGGGAGAGAGGATGATCCACTAACAACACCCAATCCACCAATCTAAGACTGTATAATTCTTGTTAAGTATAGAAACAAATGAAGAGTTGAGATCCTTTCTTAGGGCCACAGGTGGATGAAGGCCAGTGCATACAGCTAGTTTCTTGCCACCTTCAGCTTGCGACACTTCCCTATGTTTTATTACTGTGTCACAAATAGACTGCAGTTTTACTTGTCAGTGCAAAACTCCTTGGGGTTGCCAGTCTCTGGGTGGGGGCTAAAGTTCCCTCAGAATTACAACTGACCTCCAGAGTATAGAGATCAGTTCCCTGGAGGAAATCGTAGCTTTGGAGGGTGGAGTCTGTGGCATAATATCCCCACTGAGCTCCCTCCCATCCCCAGACTCTCCTCACGC